>NC_056739.1:99070169-99305169 GCF_019279795.1 Protopterus annectens | reverse complement strand
TTCTGTTTCATACAGACTACTCAGACGCAATCTCTGCCTTGTATATAAGGCAATCTCTGACCCTGCTTTATTGGAAATGCTACATATCTGCAAGTCAAGTAGTACACGGGTTTCTCACTGTAAAGACCTTAACTGATTATGTGACATTAACAGAACCTGCTGGAAGGATAGATTTCTCTCCCAGAGGTTACCACACCTTTGGAAAAGACTCCCACTTCATGTTGGCTCTCTTCAAATGCAATCTAGATGATTGAATGGGTAACCATAAATTCACCCCAGGGGTTCTACCTGTGTCCTCTTGGACACAGGCATTAGGTGCTGATCATGGAAATAAGGGTAGAACTTGGCTAGGCTTGTAAGGGCTCTAGGGCCATTAGCCTACTAACTACCTATGATCCTATTTCAAACACAAAAACATTTCCAGCATCCTTGAGGAAATATTTACTTTTCAATATTATTTTATTTCCAATGAAGACAGCAACAGCAATAAGTCATCATCAGGTGGGCCATCCACATTATGTCTGGCACAAACTCAAGTCATTTCTGCATGGCACATGTGGCTATCATGCCTTTCTGTTTAAATCATTAAATCTGTCTAAGGTGTCATTTCTTCTTCACAGGGTCAACACCAAAAACAACCACTTTCTGTGCTACAGCACAGCAGGCTGATGTTGACAGCAGAATGGCTGTAAATGATGATGTCATAACTCTCATATTCATGACACAGCCTGAGGACAGTGGCACACAGTCACAAATTGTACTGGCAGGACCCCCTATTTTACAACAGGTGGATAATTCCATAGGCAGAGACACGGGCTCACTCATGCAGTAGAATGAGAACATGACATTACAGCATGGGGAGAGGTAACAGCATGTAGCTCGACATCTGTTTCATGCAAACAGTCTGAACACCTTGTAGAAGAGATTACTGTTTCAGAGGTAACATTACCCACTATCACCACCATGCAAATGGGTGCCAGATGAAGACAATTTCCAGTTAGCTCCTGAGACAAGGAAAGCCTTGGCTGCCCAGCATGAGATTTTCCTTGGCATAGTGGAGGCACAGGCCACTGCCACTAACAGTTGGGAAGAGCTGGTTAAAGTGCCCCAGGTATATATATGAAAAATTTCACCAGTACATGGGAATAGAGGAGGATAGGGGCAATGCCATGATGATCCTCATGAGAAGTTTGATTGCACACACAGCATCCATATCTCTGCCCATGCACACACTAGTAAAGACTTACAGTCACACATTTTAAACACAGCTGGATGTGTTCGGAGTACTGTCCACATTCATGGAGAATGAGTAGGTCAGACCCCACAGGTATCTAAACAAATTGCTACAAGGGATTCTGGGGTCTGTGACCCAAAAGAAGGCAGCAAGGTGTCAACAGCCTTCCACAACATGTAGTAGAAGCTCATAGTCAAGATTAAGGTCCCTTAGCACTGGGCGATAAATGTCTAGAAATTTCCCAGCATTCAGTAGATCCCAGCATCATATCAACACAACATTGCGCTCATATGTCAGAGCCTGCTCACAATCTATGGGGCCAGAGGACATCATGTGTGTTATCTTTGATATACAAATTAAATATCAAACTTCACTAAGTAAAAGTCAGAGGTCACCAATCACTTTCCAGACGTGGATATCAATGCATAATTCTTCTTTGTATCTGCGATAAAGAGACAAGAGAATACAAAAAACATTATAGTCCTCAGAGTACCATGGTCACTTCATGAAGGCCTTTCCTAATAGTCCTATGCATATCTTACTGCACTTTCCTTTGTGATGCTGCCAGTAAAAGTAGCACTATTGCCACTTAACCAGTGGCAGCTCATGCTATTGGACTGCAAGAATGCAGCCCCCTCAGCTGAAAACCAAAATAAAAAAAATCCCAGAGCTCATGCATGCATGCGTGGAAACTCAAATCCGAACTGCTGTTTAACCAGTCCAGATTCGGAAGAAGGCAGCAGTCTTACAGATGCCCCAGAAGTCTATGCCATTACAACCGCATAGACTGGAAGGAGATCGGACTGCAAGTTCTGCAGTCTCTGCATGCTCGGAACGCATAGAGACAGCACACACTTGCGTGCTTGGCGGTCTGGCGCAGAGAACAGGAGTTTGGGGAGGAAACAGGACTACTGGCTGCTTTTGCTTTGATTGAGGCTTATGGAGGAAATGGCTGGCTGCTTTTGCTTCAAATAAGGCTTATGGAGGAAACGGCTGGCTGCTTTTGCTTTGAATGAGGCTTATGGAGGAAATGGCTGCATCGGAGCACATGGACTTGGAACAAAGCGATCTCCAGGTACTTGCTTTAGTGGTGTGTGTGGAGGAAACGGCTGGCTGCTTTTGCTTTGAATGAGGCCTATGGAGGAAATGGCTGCATCAGAGCACATGGACTTGGGACAAAGCGATCTCCAGGTACTTGCTTTAGTGGTGTGTTTGTGTGTGTGTGTGTGTGTGTGTGTGTGTGTGTGTGTGTGTGTGTGTGTGTGTGTGTGTGTGTGTGTAAAATGCCCCAGTTAACTATAACTGGTGGCTAGAGAGGGTATTTTCAGACATTTGAATTTTAGACTTCATATTCTTCAGAAAGTACATGGTAACACAAAACATTTTATTCTTGCAATTTTCTAAGCTTAGAAGATCAATATTTGAAATTTGACCCTATTTTCGTGGCTGTATTCCCCCACTATTGGCTTTGTGCAGTTTATTTGTGCTAAGAGGTTGAGAGCTATGGTGAGAACTGAATTCACTAAATGATAGCCATTTAAGTTTCAGTCTTCCTGTCTTTCAAGAAACAGCTGATTTGGCATAGAGGTATGTTGCTCTGACTGTAGTGCACAGGGTCCTGGGTTCAAGACTTGGCAGTGAAATGCATGGCAGTAGCACAGCATTTTATTCTAGCAACTTTCCAAGGTTATACAAGCAATGTTTAAATGTATCCGGGTTTTGGGGCTTTTGTCCCCCCCCCAAATAAATTTTGGCTTTTTCCAGATTTCTTGTACTCATGTGCTGCAAAGTTGAGAGATACAGTTGAGTGTCAAGTGGATTTTACAAGGAGCTAAGAGCTTTAGCAGAAGAGAAGTTTACTGCTGCTTATGGTGAGTCTGTTTGCATTGTTAATAGCACAACAGGTAGTGTACTTGCTTTTGATACAAAAGACTGTGGGTTCTACTCCCACAATATATAGATGCATTGCTGATACTGTATTGTGTTGTACTTTTAAAGGGGTGGATGCTGCAGGCCTGAGAATATCCTCTTTGGCACAGATACCTAGTAAATATCAATCTATCAGTTTGCCATCCATCCCCTATTGCAATATTACTATCTTATCATTTTTAATGTAACATGGGCAATTTATTCCTCAAGGGCAACAGGCACTTTATTTATAGATGAAACAATGAAATATAAAGATGTTTGCTAGCAGCAACCTCTTCATTAGTTACAGATCTCTTTAATGTGGAATTATTCAGATGACTTTTACTTTTGCAGAGATTGTTCATATTTACTGATACTGGTGGATTGTTGAAGTTTGAGTAGACTTTTATGATGAAAATGTTCTGAACTGGGCAGTTTTGTATTTATTGGTGCACATTTTGTTTCATTGTTTACTGGAAAATGTTCAAAACAATAAATTTAAAATGCCCTCTAACAACTGTACTGTATTATACAAGGAATATAATTTAATACAATCAGGAAGGTGCATCAAAGAACACATGTATGTTTCATGTGTAAGGGGCCTATGATTTGAAAACAGTCCAAAGTTAATATTTATCTGCCACTGGCCAGATGTATTTACTTCGAATGTGGGTTTCAATGTTTCAATGAATGTGAGTTTCAAGGGCAGAGGTTTTAATGCTAAGTCTATTTTCATTGTGAGACTGCATTGCTTTGTTTAGCAGATGTCTATTAGTGTTTGTGCTGTAAAATATAAAATAAAACTTTTAAGTGAAATCCAAATCATTGTAGAAGTAAAGCAGTATGCACATTACAGTGTTTATGGTAAATGGGGTGAAATAACCAAATAATGGGACACTGGAATGGCTACATGGGGAAGGCCCCATTCAACAATGATTTTGTGAGGGGGGAAGGGCGACAAACTCAAAGACAGCCCCAGCTGAACTATACCTCTCAACTGTCCAGATTTTTGCAGAATGAATAGATTTTTGCTTCTTATTTTTGGTTTGTTCCTCATAAAATTTGTGGTTTTCTGGCAAATCATTTAACAATAAAGTCACTAAATAATGACAGACATTGAGTTTCAGACTTCATACCCTTCAGAAAAATGCATGCTAAAGCTAGGCCTGTTATTCTATCAACTTTCTACATTTATACAACAACAATTTTTAGTACTGTCTATATGTTCCCCCAGTATATTTGGCCTTGTCCAGATTTCCTGCGTTAAGAGGTTGAACTGCGGTGGTGGTGCTGCGGTAGCATTGTCGCCTCACAGTAAGACGTTGTCCTGTTCGATTCTCAGCTAGAGCATCTTCTGTGTGGAGACATGTGTGAATGGGCTACCTTAGTTGAAGGTTGTGCGTCAGGGCCGGCAACTCAGCATGTAAAAATCTACTGCCAATCATTAGCAGACCGGAGTTCCGCTGTGGCGACCCCTAACTGGGAAAAGCTGAAAGACACAACAACAAGAGGTTGAGAGGTATGCACAAATAAATCGCTTTATAGAATTAGGTATATCCAAACCTCTCAACTGTCCCAGACTTTGGTTCAAAATGTTGCTATCCTCCTAATAATCCCTCCACAAAAAGGCAATTTTGGAAGAAAATCTGGAGGGTTTACAATTAAGAAATAACTATAATGATCAGAGTTATAGATTATTTTTATTTCAAAATGCATGTAGATTCTCTTATTTTGTCAGCTGCTCAACTTAACAGTACTAATATTAAAAAGTGTGCCTTCTTTGACAGGTTCCCAGGTGTATTGTGTGGCTATTTTATATTTTTGCATCACATTTTTGGTTCGTTTTTCATAAAATTGTATTTTTCTTGCAAATTAGTGGCAAATCATTCAAGATTGACGTTAGAAAATAATGACAGACATTTGTGTCCAAGCAAGGCAAGGAGCAGTTATGCAGTGTAAGTGTGCAGAGTATTCCCCCATCCAAGGTAGACATAAGTACTACAATGACTTTTCATCTATCCTTGATTTTGCAGAATGTTCTGTTTTTCTGTCATATTTTTATACTGTTGATTTATGCTTATTATTATTTAGAAAATGCATGTTGTTGCACTGCCTGTTGCTGTGTGTTTAAGTAACAATGTTTTAATGACCATCAGGTAAGTTTGTCTGAGATTTTAAGATGCAAGTAAGCTTTAATAGGCATACTGTTAAAGAATTACCAACATTGAAAGCCGTTTTGTTGTTGCCATGCAGAGAATATTTACATAACTAGATAAGATATAAGGCTTAGGTATTGAAATGCATATGACAGTATTTGTAATAAAGAACAGGATTACAGTATTTTCAGAAGCTCACTACATTTGTTGGAGACTTGCAGTCATCTTTGCAGGCTTTGCCAGTAAACTAAACAGAATACCAATCTATCATGCGTGGTCCATAACTTGTGCAGTAATCCTTTAAGCAATTTATCTTGAGCTTGTTTCTTGTTTTCTGTTCATTTTTTACTTTGATCATGTTTTCCCCATGAAACAAGCAGATAGTTGTTAGGCAGCAGGTCTTTTTTGGATAAGAAACATTTTTGCAAGTGGGGATATCACAGAGATTGCTACTTTCAGCATGTTACTTGGTACTTTTTTAAACCTGAATATAAATTATAATTAGAACTTCAGTGCAAGGAGAAGTGGTTTGAGTTGAGTGCTGCTTGTTTTTTTATACTTGATTGTGACTGGTATTCCAGTTTGTTTGTTTGTGTCTTTCGGCTTTTCCCAGTTAGGGGTCGCCACAGCAGAACTCCGGTCCGCTAAAGATTGGCAGTGGATTTTTACATGCCGAGTTGCCAGCCCTGACGCACAACCTTCAATGAAGGTATGCCCATACATGCATGTCTCCACGCAGAAGACGCTCTCGCTGAGAATCGAACCGGACAGCGTCTTACTGTGAGGCGACAACGCTACCGCAGCACCACGACTGGCATTCCAGTAATGTATTTAAAAAGTAATTTATTTTTTCATGCCTCACAACCGTTTTGTTTCCATCTAGATATTAAGTAAGCTGTCATGTAGCCAATGCATTGAAGTATTTTTTTTCTTCTACACTTCATTTTGTCTTGATTGGACTTTCATAATGACAGTTTTGTACCCAGGGCAGCGTATTTAATTAAAGTCCCAGTTTTTGTGGTTTTGAGCATAACTCTGTCCGTTTCTAGTTGGCCACAACCCTTCCCATTGGCCCGACCCATTCAACTGTCTCCTGCAGCCCCCCCCCCCCCCCTTTGATTTGAAGTCACCAGCCACCACTGCACTTAACCCCTAGGACTGTAGAGTAATGACTGAATTAACATTTCTGAAACAACAAATCGGTTTGAGGAGCAAAGAACATTTCTGATGGACAGTAGCAATTAACCATTCACCACACAGTATACATAGGAAACATGATATAAAGGATTAGTTCAGATAAAATCACTTTAGCTAGCAGATCTACTAGAGTCTCTCTCTGACACCCTCCCTGTGGGAGGAATAAGGACATCATCTTGTTAAAGTTTCCAGTAGTTTATTCAGTTAAGTAGGTAGATGAGCGAGTGTTCTTGTTAGTCCTGTCACCCTCTGCGTCACAGATAGCACACTATTTACATGGGGGACATGTCTGAAATAATTTGTCAAAGCTGAGTATGACGTCCTCTACTGCCATCTGCTGGCCACTGTGACTATTGCCACAGGTGGAAGGAACAAAACTGGGAGCTTCACAAATCTCTCAACTGTACAGATTTTCGCAGAATGTCCAGATTTTTGAGACAGCTGTTTGGTCCATTTCTCATAAAATTACAGTTTTCTGGTAAATCACTGGCAAATCATTGAGGGTTAAAGTCAGAAACTAATGACAGATATTTGTATTTCAGACTTCATACCCTTCAGAAAATTGATGTTAATGCAAAACCTGCTATTCTATCAAATTTCTAAGTTTGTAAGAATAATATTTAAAAAGTGTCCCTAATTTTGGGCCTTTTCCCCCCATCACTGATGGCTTTGTCCAGATTTCTTACTCTAAGAGTTTGAGAGGTATCAGCTTCACTGTTGTCCTGGGACAGTTACATACCAGACTAATACTTGATCATATTGTGCAGAATGCAACATGTGGTAAACATCCTGCATGCAGTAGCAGGGTGATATAAAAGGGCGTCCCCCAGACTTGTCCATGCAACATAATCAGGTTTCACAGGCCAAACACTCATTTAATGACTGCTCCTGTTTAAGACAGGGTGGTGCTAAAGTGCTCCTCAGCAGCTCCCTGGGGGTTACAGACTGATGTCATTAGCCAAGGTTCCAGTGGGTAGCCTGTGTCACCTGGAAAACAAAACAGGGAGAGGACGCCCAAAAAAGTGTTAATGTTCTTCAACAATGCATTTTACAATCTATATACTCACAGAAATTACTATCATTAAAAAAGTCTGCATTTACAAGATGACCATTGAGCATCCTGCCAGACGGGAAGAGGCTGTAGAGTGAGACTGTGTACCAGACATAAGAATCATGGGTGCTGCCAGGATGCTGAGCTTACAAGTTACTGATGCACCCTCCATGCATCACTCACCACTTTGCACTTGATGAAATGATAATCTTCTTTGGAGAATATGTCTTTCCTTTCTAAATCTGTTAAGAAGTTTGCTTGTGGTAGCCAAGCATTTTCTAAAGACTTTCATGCACATTGTATTTTTTTTTGTCTAGTGAATGACCACAGCACAGGAAGTTTTGAATTATGATTAAAGTTTAACAAAGCTGCAAGGCTTAGAAGATAAAGAAAACCACTGAAAAACTAAAGAAGGATAATTCCTCATTTATTTCACTACAGAACAAGCCTAGCACTTTACTGTCTACCATTTTATAGGGTACACAGACATTAAAGGGATCCACTTTCACTGGCCTGGGCAACAATTAAACTAAAAAAACAGTACCATCATTGTTTCCTTTTTCAGAACAGATATAGAAATACGTGAATGATGAGGCAATGTCTATTTGCCTCTTCCAGGGGAGAGGATGTGCAGGGGAGACATGACCAGCACAGAAGCTCCAGTGTTGATACTGGGGCAATTATGATAGATGGGGGAGGTTTCTTCCAGTGTCATTGCATGATACCTTGTAATGTAAACTGAGCACATCTGAGGAAGAGGAAGGGCTTAAGTAAAAAAAAATCCACTGAGAGATGCAGTATGATGGACACCCACCAGGTCCCTCCCACACACTCAGTGCATCATAGTAATCACTAGATCCCATACCCCACTCAGTGAGTCATGTTAACCACCAAGTCCCACCTCACTCAGTACATCATGGTACCCACTGGGTCCCACCCAACTCAATGCATCATGGTGGCTCACACCCCTTAGAATCATCAGGTCTCATGTGGAAGGGGGACATCACATGTGTGGTAATTACTGAGGATGGGAATACTGGGGAGCTGGCCATTGGGGGGATTATGAAGTTAGTAACACAGATGGAAAAAATACAGTAGCAAACAATCACTATTCTACTGTAAAGAATCAGGTAAAGGTAAGTATCAGCAAGAAAGGAGATTTTGGTGACTTCTGTCTAGACTCACTCAAAGCTCCTTCCCCAAAACTCCTGGGAATCAGCCTACAACACTTTACAGCAATATGAGAGATTATTACAGCACACAAGAAGGTCCTATATTTTATTTCACAAAGTTATTTAATAGATATACACTAGTTATCTTGGACCTTTATAATTGTATAGGGTGGCACAGTGGTGTAGCAGTTAGCATTGTTGCCTCACAGCAAGAGGTTCTCTGGTTCAATTCTCAGCTGGGGTGCCTTCTGTACAGAGTCTGCATGTCCTCCCTGTGTTCGAGTAGGATTCCTCTGGCTGCTCTGGTTTCGTCCCATATTCCAAAGACATGTAGTAAGTGGACTAGGCACTCTAAATGTGTGTGCATGTGCATGTGTGTGCTGCACCCTCCCAAGAGGGTTGGGCCTTGGCCTAGCAACCTTAGCCCGTAAAACCTGTAACTGCTATAGAAACAATGAACACTCAGAGGTACTTGTTGCTGGATTTACCACATGGTGTGGAAATGGGAAAGACAGATAATTGTATAGTCACTTATTCACCAGTTTCAGAATAGATAGGTTTTAATGGAACAGTTGTTGCAAAAGAAGGTATTACAATGGGTTCTGGACCATCAAAAAGGGCCATGATTTTATTCAGAACTCTGTCTGATTGCAAAAAAAAAACAAACAAGACATGAAAACCAGATTCAAACCTTTCAAACGTCAGTATATATGTTTGTTTAAACAAGAGTTCAGAATAATACCTTAAATACAGGACTGCCTGCAAAGATCTGAATTATTTCAAGGCAATATCCTATATGAAAAACACATACATCCACATTCCTGTATGGCCAGTTCCCAAAAATATTTCAGATTCCAAGTCACTTAGTTCCACTTCCAATTTCCTGCACTTCTGTTTGGTCTACCCAATGCCATTAGAGTATATAAATGAAAACTATGTACTTACCATAACTATAGATCCAAGTTGTCTTTTCTTCTGGTTCAGTGTGTGGATTGTTGGATCTGGCTGAATCCAACTTCAGTCCCTTATACCAAAGCCTTGGATCCAAGAGCTCTGACTCCTCCCATACTCACAATTCCCTGTGCCTGCCTAAATTACCTCATATTGAGTTTGCTGACTGACTCTAAAAAAATCATTATGAGTATATCAATATAAAGATATATGTCCATTTACATAATGTGACAAGCAGAAAAAAATGAACACTACAAAATGAATGAGATAAAAGGGATCAGACAAGGTCCAAAGGAGATCTAGCCAGTCCCTAGAAAATACAATGACAATTTGCTGGAAGGAAGGAGGGAGGGAGGGAATTTTAACCAGACGAAAAGAAGACAATACAAATCTAATGTTATGTTAAGTAATAACTTTTGTATCTGAGGTTGTCATTTTTCATCTGATTCAACATGTGGGACAGATTTCCAAGTTACCTGACAGGGACCTGAGTGGACTCGGGGAAGGATATTCCTGAGTATGGCAGAGCCAAAAGAAGTGAGAGTCCTGGACTGCACATCTAACTTGTAGTGAGACACAAAGTTGTTGCTGCACACATGCCATTGATGGGAACTCATTTTACAAAGGCTGTTGAGGTTGCCATTGCTCTGGTAGAGTGTGCCTTAGGCTTGAATTGTAGAGGCATGCCTAGTGAATCATAGACAAAAGAAATGCAATCTGATAACAATATTCAGAGTTAGTTTACAAACCTAGTGCCCCATTTTTTCATGGAGAAAGATATGAACAATTAATCCAATTTACTGATAGTCTTGATACAATGGAGGTAGAATTTAAATTGTCTGTGGACATCTAATTTGTGTAACATGTTCTCCTTTGTTGGAAAAATTGGAGAAGAAAACTGGGAAGTCAATTTGTTGGTTTTAGATTCAAAAGCCACTTTGGGTGGCCACGGTGGTGCAGCAGTTAGCGTTGCTGCCTCACAGCAAGAGGTTCTCTGGTTCGATTCTTGGCTGGGGTGCCTTTCACAAACCCGAACTGGGTAGGATCCAGAGTTTGGAGGTTACCAATGTCTTTGTTTATGAGTTCCATGATGATACGTTCCATGGCCTTGCAGACCAGGCTCATCAGGCTAATAGGTCAATAGTTCCTGGGATCAGTGGTGGCTCCCCCTTTGTGGAGTGAGATAACTGTTGCTGTACGCCATTCAGTGGGCACAAAGCCTGATGCAAGGCTATTATTGAATATGGTGCTTAAGTGGGGAGCCAGTTTGTTCTGAAGTTCATGTAAAACGCAGCCTGGGATGTTGTCCGGTCCTATGGATGGTATGTTTTTGGATTTAGAGAGTGCAACTTTTACCTGTGTAATTGTGATTACAGGGATTCTGCATTCTTCCTCTATAGATATGGGCCCTTTAGGGGGTGAGAGGGGGGTAAAGTTAGTACTGAACCGATCTGCCAGGATGTTGGCAACATCAGTTGGTTCTGTAATTTTCGTGCCTTAGTGCTGTAACTCAGAGCAGATCTGGGTGTTGCCATCTAGATTCTTGACATAGCTATAGAATGCTTTGTGGTTGTCCTTGGATTTAGTGGCAATTTTTTTTTTTCGTAGCTAGCTTTGGAGGATCTTATAAGGGATCTCAGCTTCTTACTGAGGCTGACCAGGGAGCTCTTCCACTCATGGGATTTTACTCTCTTTTGCAACAGTTTCTTCCTTCTGTTGTACAGTTTGTTTATGGCAGGGGACCACCAGATTGGCTTCCTTTTTTTTGGAGGATAGCGCCTTGGTTCTGTTTGGGATAGCATGATCCATGCACTCGTGTAAGTGCTTATAGAGTGCATTTGTGTAGGATTCAGCAGTTGTAACTGTATTGCCCCTGCATGGGTGTCATGAAGTTCACCACTTCTGTCTTAAGAAGCATGGTAAGTTAAGCATCAGCAAATATGAGAGTTCCTTTATCAAATCCCTCCGGAAACATGTTAAGTGAGCCATATAGCTCATTGCATGAACGGAAAAGTTGGCTGAAGCATATGTCCTTTTACCCCATATGTCTTATACCGTAGACTCCCCTGTTAGGGCAATGGACACAGGAACTCTCTTCGAACAGTTTCTTTTTAGTGACTGCTGCCACTACCATGGCATCTACAGGGGGACCCTTACCCCATAATTTCCTTTCTTTAGCAGCAACTAAAATTCTGTCTGGTTTCATTGGAATGGGCTCTGCAATGGAAGGCTCCTTCCAGACTTTCTAAGTGATGAGGTCAACTAAGGCTCTGGAAGGGGGGACCACCTAGGACGTTGAAGGGCCAGACCCAAAGGCTTTGAGAAACACTAATTCATCAGAAGGAGGAGTTTTAGTGGAACATTCCTGCCTCTGTACTCCAGCTCCAGGAATGGACATGGTGTAGGAAGCTGAGTAGGCTGAGCAGTCAGGGTGGAAGGGGGTGATCCTGGTCCTTTCCTTGGGGATGGATTTGGTAGGATTCCCAACTGAATCTGTGTTCTCAAAAACGTCCTAAGTATTCAGTCAGTGTCAGATTCAGTGAGACTCCTAGTATATCAGCCAGCAGCAGGCCTTAAACATATTTTTTGTAATATTAGAGAATGAAGCCTGGGACATATTGGTACTAGAGTAAAAGATGCCTTTAGTGATGGAGTCTAGATCCTAGTAACAGTCAGATCAGACTGTCTCAAGACACTAGGTGCCAGACCCGCAATAACTGCTGGGTTGGAAGACATTTTCTTAGCCTTCTCTGTGTGATTCTCGGGTCTCTTGCCCTTAGATTCCTTTTTAACTTTATCTCTATCCTTTTCTCTTTCTCTTTCTTTAGATCTCTCTCATTTCTTATCACTTTTCTTCTTGGAGGAAGGGAAAGAGGTAGATGCCTTCAGGTCCAAATACATTTTGGTCCCTGTCTGTGGGGGAAGAAGGCCTTTCAATATCAGCTTCTCTCTTCACCCTTGAAGGGTTCTGGTGCCAAAAGCAACAAAAATGGAGCATGGATCCTCTAAGTGGGAAGGCAGCAAGCAGTAGACACACTGCGAGTATGGGTGTTGAGGTGTTATTTTATGCCCACAGGATGAATACATTTTAATGCCTGTTGACATCAGAATAACTATAAAGTGATTTAACTATCAGCTATACTTATCGAAAACACCAGCTAACTAACTTCTACCTTAATATTTTATATATATATATATATATATATATATATATATATATATATATATATATATATTAGAAGATCGAATTCCCAAAATCTCGAACCTCATATGGTCGAGACCAAAAGATCAAGTTTTGGAAACTCGAACTTCTAAAATGAAACCCAAAAAAAAAAAGTCAAACATCGCTTTTGCACCCCCCCATGTGGGGGGCTGTGCCCCCCCACCCTCCCCTACTTAAATATACCAACTCCGAGATCGCGCTACAGTGGGGAAAAGGGAAATCTCCCATATTGTGCTGTATGCGGAAGCGCAAAACGGGAGATTTCCCACCTACTGTCAACACCACAAAAAAGATAAAAACATTACGTACACACAGAGCATACAAGAAGCCTTGCCTCTGTGTGCATGTAACATTTTAAGGTAAGTAAAGTGTTATTTTTTACAACTTTACATATTCGATTTACTGAAATGTCGATCATATGGTCTCGATCATATGACATTCGAGATTTCAGTAATTCGATAATGTAAAGTGCTCCCACACACATATATATATATATATATATATATATATATATATATATATACACACACACACACACACACACATATATAATATATATATATATATATATATATATATATATATATATATATATATATATATATAAACACACACACAGAAGCAACTATTAGAAAAGGCTAGAAAAACACACTAATCTATCATAAATGTCCCTTAATATCCTAACATTTTCACTAATCTTACAAAACTATCAAAAGTTTCTGAAAGGAGAAGTAAAACACTTTCACTTATCACAAAGAATGATGGAGCTGTCAGTCAACGTGTCTGGTTTAAACAGGTGGCAAATGAGATCTGAGGTCATTCAGGCAGGAGCGGGGAATTGTGGGTATGGGAGGAGTCAGAGCTCGCAGATCCAAGGCTTTGGTATAAGGTACCAAGTTTGGATCCATTCGGATCTGATAACCCACATGTTGAATAATACAAGAAAAACAACGCTGGATCAAATGTTTAACTCCATTACTTGCTCAGCCCAGGCAATAGTAGATTAGCCGTTTTCTCTGCCGATATGACTGATAGTGGCTCAGACTCTAAATGTTACAGCATCAACTGCAGATAATCATAAATTTACTCCAGTCTTTGAGTATTTCAAAAAACTACAATATGTCTTCCATCTTGCCTGCCCAGGCAGTGACTTTCCCATGTTCTATTGAAAACTGTTCAGAAGGTCTTTTTTTGGACAAGAAAAGGTGCTGGAAATGAATAATCTGTTGAATGAGCTTTGCTCATAGCAAGCAGTCACAGATAAACATTATCTCAGGTCTCTGGGATGGTTCTCAATGAAAGGCTTATATTGCAACGAAGTCACAGTGGATTCTGAAAATGCATTAATCAAGTGCCACACTAAAAACTTTGATTCCTCTATATTGTCTGAATTCAATAGAACATTTATTACTGGCAGGATTCTCCCAACACCTTATAATAATATTTAACAGCAGACACATTTGACTATGCCTAGGAAGATCACTGCAAGCCTCTTGTCAGTTCAGGAGTACTGAACTCTACATGAACAATGTCTGCATATCTCCTTGAAAGAGATGGAAACCAGTGGCAAAGCTCTGGAATATCTTCATGACAATTTTGTTCCAGGACTAATCCAGATAAACATTGGTAATACATTCTGATATGGATCACAAGCCAATGTAGGGATGGGGGAGGGGACACAAGGTCTTATCATCTTTGTAAGGAAGTAACGTTGATATGGCACTGGGCATTCTGGTACAAAACCTTTCTCACTACACTACATCTCCAAGCTAACAGAATAATTTGTTAGTAGACTGTTTCAACAGGCAGATGTCTCAGACTCACGATTTTGCAGTTTTTATACAAACAGTAAAAGGCAGACTTTTTTTTTACTCGTTTGCATGCTCATTGCCAACATTTTGCTCCCTAATGCAGCACCACAGCATCTGAAGACTTAAAGTTACTTCTATTCTCCTTTCATTGGACTCAGAAAATCGAATGTATGCTCTGTCACCAGTTCCTTTCATCTGGAAAGATCTCAAAGCCAAGCAGGACAAAGCAAAGCTAGTTCTCATAGCCCTAGCTTGGCCAAGGCAAGGTCTTTATCTTGATGAGAATCTCTAGGCAACAGCATTGACAATTTCATCTGTACACAAGAAGCTAGTGAGTCAGCAACATAGTAAGGTACTTCATCTATTCCACAAGTTTCGCAGCCATTTAGGTTAGGTAATCACATTATGCGTCAATATAATAATCTGTTTTCATCAGTAATTCTGAATATTCTTAAGCCAGATAAAGAGCATAATATTAAAAAGCCCCATCTTAAAAAAAATATGTCATCTGTAATTTGGGGGGGGGGGGGTCTAAACTTCTTATGATGTCCATTTCCAAATCTGTTACATTACTTCAGTTGTCTTTTACAGATGTTCTTATTCCTCATCCTGTGCTGATAAGTTTACAGTTTCAGCATGTGTCCAGGATTTTTATTCAGATAACAGCAACTCCTTCAGTTAAAGTATTTATTCAAAATGTTCTTCACCTAAGACCATCAACAGCAACCAATCAATCCAACTAGCAAGCCTCTATTCAGATTAGCAGATGCTGGAGGACACCTCTTGCATAGCTTGGATATGCACAGACAGCTAAGGCATTACATCAGAACAGGCATGGATTTAGATAAGGTTACAACACATCCACCCTGTTATATTTGCTAACATGATCTTATGAGCAAAGGCAAACTTTGGTTCTGTTAGCCATACATTACTCTTGGCAGAGTACTTCTGTCTGATAGCTTTCTACTTAGATTTCTGTTCAGATTAATCACAAACCCTTGGAATTCACTTACAGGAAATTGCATGGAAACCTCCTGCCTGATATTCACCAGCTCTAGTATTACAAATCTGTTTACAAAGATTAACTTAAAGGAGTTCTGTTTCCCGTTCAATCCTTTTTATCCATTGAAGCAACAGCTTCACACTGCAATCTACAAAAATCTTAGTCTGCTCAAAACAAACTGCAGGTTCTTTTTCTGGTGCTTTTAAAAGAACACCAGTGCACCCCCTCTAATAATGCAGGCCGGTTACCATGTTCCCTGGTGGCGATACTCTTCACATATTTTTTGATCTGCAGAGTAGTAAATCTGGATTGTCACAGATCACTGTATCTGATCTTTATTAACAATTTACCACATCCATTACTGAATTTGCACCATTCAGTTTTCTCTTTCTGCTAACTAATCAGCTTAGAATGTTGTCCATGCAAACCAACAAACAGTCCATCATCAATAAAACCTATCCCCTTATACCGCAAGTACTGCAGTCTATCACATTGCAAAGATCTCCTTTCATTCTATCTCCCATTTAAAAATTCCTGAAAGAAATGGGACCTACAGTCTGGAACTATCCTCTCATAAATGAGAAACCTCCCTCCAAAACCTCTCTTTAGACAAAAACCTCCTTTAACATCTAGAACAAAAAGTACAATGCAGCCTTCTCTATGATCCAGGTTAGTAACTTTGCCCCTCTTCTTCTTCATTTGTGTGAACACAGCATATCTTAAAGTTTCCCTGTTTAACCATCCTTAACTTTTCCCCAACACCACAACTTTTACTTACGTATATCTTACTGTTGTATTTATATGGCTATTTAATTTGTTGATGTTTTATATTGGCAAACGCATTAGTTGTGTATACAGCTGTGCCACATTTAGATATACAACTTTATTGCTGTACTCTAGATATAGTGCAATATTCAGAAATATATTATTTTAGCTTCTTTACTATGTTTAGATATACGACTACTACTGTACCCTAGATATATTACAATATTCCAGTTAGATATGATACAATATTTATATATATATCTTATTATAAATAATATATAATAATATATTATATATATATTATATAATATATTATTTATATATTATATTGTTATATTATTCATATATATTATTCTAGCTGCATAGTGTTTAGATATACGATTTTGTCATTGCACATTAGATATAGTACAGTCTTCAGTTGGATATAGTACAATACAGCTGTTGTTGCTTGATGTACACTCTCACAGTTCAGCATGCTCACAGTGAGGCAGTATAAATGTACAGCTGCTGTTGCCTGAGGTAAACTCACACAGTTCACCATGCTCACAGTGAAGCAATATATGTTTACAGCTGCTGTTGCCTGAGGTACTCTCTCACAGTTCAGCATGCTCACATTGAAGCAGTATAAGTGTACAGCTGCTGTTGCCTGAGGTACACTTGCACTGTTCACCATGCTCACTGTGAAGCAGTTTATATTTACAGCTGCTGTTGCCTGAGGTAAACTTGCACAGTTCAGCGTGCTCACTGTGAAGCAGTATATGTTTACAGCTGCTGTTGCCTGACGTACACTCGCACAGTTCAGCGTGCTCACAGTGAGGCAGTATAAGTGTATAGCTGCTGTTGCCTGAGGTAAACTCACACAGTTCAGCACGCTCACAGTGAAGCAATATATGTTTACAGCTGCTGTTGCCTGAGGTACACTCGCACAGTTCAGCATGCTCATTGTAAAGCAGTATATGTTTACAGCTGCTGCTGCCTGAGGTACACTCGCACAGTTCAGCATGCTCACTGTGAAGCAGTATATGTTTACAGCTGCTGCTGCCTGATGTACACTTGCACAGTTCAGCATGCTCACTGTGAAGCAGTATATGTTTACAGCTGCTGTTGCCTGAGGTACATTCGTACAGTTCAGTGTGCTCACAGTGAAGCAGTATATGTGTACAGCTGTTGTTGCCTGAGGTACACTTGCACAGTTCAGCGTGCTCACAGTGAAACAGTACATTTTTACAGCTGCTGTTGCCAGAGTTACACTTGCACAGTTTAGCATGCTTACAGCAAAGCAGTATATATTTACAGCTGCTGTTCCCTGAGGTACACTTGCACAGTTCAGCGTGCTCACAGTGAAGCAGTATATTTTTACAGCTGCTGTTGCCAGAGGTATACTTGCACAGTTCAACTTGCTCACAGTGAAGCTGTATATGTTTACAGCTGCTGTTGCCTGAGGTACACTCGCACAGTTCAGCATGCTCATAGTGAAGTAGTATATTTTTACAGCTGCTGTTACCAGAGGTACACTTGCACAGTTCAGCGTGCTCCCAGTGAACCAGTATATTTTTTACAGCTGCTGTTGCCTGAGGTACACTCACACAGTTCAGCATGCTCACTGTGAAGCAATATATGTTTACAGCTGCTGTTGCCAGAGGTACACTTGCACAGTTCAGCATGCTCACAGTGAAGCAGAATATTTTTACAGCTGCTGTTGCCAGAGGTACACTTGCACAGTTCAGCATGCTCACAGTGAGGCAGTATATGTGTACAGTTGCTGTTTCCAGAGGTACACTTGCACAGTTCAGCATAGTCAACTGTAGTGTCTGTGTGGTATTTAAAGGAGAGTGCTAGCTATACATTAAACTATAAGATATCTATAGATATGTGTTTGACTATTTGTTCTTTATAAGCATCAATGGGGAATTTTTCAACCTTTCTACAGTCTTACACAGCACTGAATTTCCTTTAATCGTCTTAACTTTTTGTTTATTTTTGTGAAGTTAGTGCCATGATTTATTAATGTTTTTATTGAGCTCATTACAATATGAGTTAGGTTTGTGAGGCTTTGAAGACAGCCAGGGGAAACCTAAAATATTTTTATCTAGGTAACTCTAAAAACAGGTAAGACATTTACCAATAGCAATTGTTTTGGACCTGGTTAAGAAAACAAGGTATCGGCTAAGCTGAAAGCTCTTCCTAAATGAGCAAACAAAGTAATTGTTAACTGTCCTTTTTCCATACCTGTATAAATAGGAGTAATACAGTATTGCATTCAGTGTGCTAAACTCTAGTCTAAAGTCGTGGTGAGTACAAATCAGTTTATTCACATACTGTTAGCATATGCACAGATAATACCCACTGAGGAATTTTTGGAAGGGGCTCCAGGATACAAATAGGGTGATCATCATTGTCTAAGGCTTGGGTGGGAACTTTGAGAAGTGGTATGAAGACTACCCTATTTCTTTAAAGAGGTACAACCCTGCAGGCAAAGGTAAGGTTTTTAGTATGCATTAATGGCTTGCATATGTTGTGATTTTGTGGCCTCTGTATGCAAGTAGTTCTTTACCAGTTAAAGTCTTTATAGAATTTGATCTGTTGCTGTGATATTGACGGCCTTTTAACCAACAGTGTATGCCATGCTTATTTTCTGTCCAAACACCATTTTTTGAGAATATTTTGAGTCTTTCTGTGAGTGTTGCACGGTATTTTGACTTTTACTTTTAACATGCTAAACTTGTATGTACTGTGTTGTAGGCTTTCAAGGTTCCTTTCACTTTCTCTATAAATATTTGTTGGTGTGCTAATTCTATTTACCACTTTTAGGACCTAAGTAAAGAATATAGCAGAACACATAAAATGCTCCCTTTTATAGCTGGGCTGCACTAATATTTACAGAGTAAGACTACATTCCTGACACTCTCAAGATATCTAGCTGCTGAAAAAGATCTGGCCAGGAGACTGACATGCATCTTAACACTATATCCATATTAATTGTATAACTCTCTTGCAGCAATAATATCATTGGATTAGAGCTTGTAGGTTGTGGAACATTTCCTTGTGGGGGCATTTGTTTAGAGATTTATGGCTGAATTGCAGTTCAGCTGCAGAGATATGTGGCTGTGGCAGATTCACTGCAGCCATCGAGTAGCACACAGTGCCCTGTCCACTGCTGCAATAACCAGTCATGGGGGGGAGGGGTGAATGTCCATGGTGCCCCAGGAACCCAGCAAAAGTAAGCAGCATGTGTGCATTTCTAAACTGGCAGTGAATTTACCTAAACAATGTATCTTTGCAGCTGAATTGCAGTTTAGCCATGTGTCCCCAAACAAATGTAGCAGTAGGGAAATATCCCCATCTGATGCCATTACTTGAACATATACTGTTATGCTAAAAAACTCAAATACAGTGGTATTGTCTAACATAACTTTCCCTCTCTTATTCTTCCTCCCTTATTTATTTTATTAAACTTGTTTTTCATTTTCCATCTATCATTTATTTGCATTGTTTTGTAACCACTCCAATTGATTTTCTTGGCTCACATATCTTTATAAAACATTTTATTTCCTTTACTGATTGTATTGGCTCTCCTTTCTTCATGTTTTACCCTTTAAGTCTGACTGCTTTTCCTGTTTTCCTTGTGTCATAAATGGGACTGTAGTCTGTTTTTCTTCTGCAGTACTTCCTTATGTTCCCTAAATTCTATGTTTTTCTCTAACCATTGATGCCCATTTGTTTGAGAACAGTAGGTGTTGTGTCTTTCGGCTTATCCCGGTTATGGGTCGCCACAGCGGAACTCCGGTCTGCTAATGTTTGGTAGTGGATTTTTATGTGCCGAGTTACCAGCCCTGACGCACAACCTTCAACGAAGGTACGCACATTCACGCATGCCTCCACACAGAAGACGCTCTAGCTGAGAATCGAACGGGACAACGTCTTGCTGTGAGGCGACAACGCTACCGCAGCACCACTACTGCGGGATTTTGAGAACAGTAGTAACTTTTTTAATTTGTGTAATTGTTTCACACAGACATTTCTGTATTTTTATGTATTTCATATCACATCCTCTTATGGTCATAAGTGTGGTTATAAACAGCTGCTGACAGGTTTTGTTAGTATCAGTAAGTCACAAATATATGCAAAGTCTGAAAATGTAGTGCAGACTCTGTATCCATTCATTTGCCTCAAGAACAATGCTCTTTTCCTGAACAACTTTTATATTAATTTGATGGGTCTATATTAATTCAACAAAAAGTCACTTCAATGAATGGCATTTCATTAGAAATGCTATTCATCTATTTATGCTCATGTGTGGAGGCTGTGCCCCCCACACCCCCAATAATTATATATACCAACTCCGAAATTGCAGTTTCAGTGAGGAAAGAGGAAACTTCCCAGTCTTCAGCACATGAGACACAGAAAGCTATTGATAGAACTATATGCATTTGTAAAGCATTTTGTGTGAGAAAAATATTAGGATCTTTTATGGAATGAACTTCTACTATAGCGAAAAAATTCTGAAAATAAGCCTTAAAAAAAAAAAAAAAATATATATATATATATATATATATATATATATATATATATATATATATATAGGTCTACTTTGATTCACTGAAAACTCATTTCACTGAATCACATTTCACTGAATGTAAGTACTGTTGGGTAAATAAATGTATATGCCCTTTTCCCCACTGTAGTGCAATCTTGGAGTTAGTATATGTAGTTAGGGGGTGTGAGAGCACAGCCCCCCCACATTGGGACTTGTGGGGGCCATGACCCCCCCACCAACTTAGCTTTTGTATTTATGAATCTCATTTCACTGAAAGCTAATAATATAAAACCAAATGTGGGTGAGAGGATACACCCCCACAAACCCCAATGTGGGGGGCTGTGCACCCCGACCCCCCTAACTATATATACTTACTCCAGGATCTCACTACAGTGGGGAAAAGGGCATATACATTTTATTTGCCCAACAGTACTTACATTCAGTGAAATGTGATTCAGTGAAATGAGTTTTCAGTTATTTGAGCTTTCAGCGATTTGGTGTGAGTGTTTTGAAATTCAATGAAATGAATTTTCAGTGAATCAACGTAGACTCATATATATAAATATATGGATCCTATCAGATGATAGAAACTTCATATGACTGAAACTCATTTGACTGAGACCATAAGACTGAAATTTCAAAATACTGAAAAATCACGTGACTGAAACCCATAATACTGAAATCTTACAATGCTAAATTTCAACATACTGAATAGTAAAGTGGACGATATAAAATCAGAATAGGTGGGGGGCTGTGCCTCCCCCCCACAACTATATATACTAACTCCAGGATCATACTACAGTGGGGAAAAGGGCATATACCTTTTCCCCAATGTAGTGCAATACATACACACATATATATATATATATATATATATATATATATATATATATATATATATATATATATATATACTTTAGATTAACACAGTGAACATACTGTTCTATTTACTGTTTCGTAAAAATGTTTGAGTGCTTAGGAAGCGACTTGGGCAATCAGATGTTGTTAATGAATCCACACTGTATTTTTGAACTAAATGCCACTTTTCTTATTAACCCTGTACTGAAAGCAAAGGGCATAAGATAAATGTGTGCAGCATATTTTTAAATTTGAGCCAGGAAGATGATGTGATGTTTTTGAGTGCAGTAACTGGTTCAGATGGGAGATATGTGTGACAATTTTTAATGTGCATCTAATCTGATGAAGACATGTAGAAGGGGTGGAAGTTTACATCAAGCTAAATAAAACAGTTTTCCTTTTAGGTTCACTGTGTCCCATTATTTATTTACTTATTTATTTATTAATTTGTTTTTCAGAAGCTAGGCTAAATAATTATGTAGAAATGCTAACCTATCTTGTGTCACATGAAAAGCTGCTAGCACTTATGGATATTATGTTTGAGCAACTGGAAGTGACTGGTGAGAGTGCTGCCTCTCAGCATTTGGTTCTTCAGTTCAACTGATGCCCACGTTAGGTTCCTCTGTGCAGACTCTGTATATCGTCTCTGTGTCCACATGGGTTTCAGATAGACTTCAGTCTTCTACTGCATTCCAAGGGCATGCAAATAGATGAATTGGTGAGCCTCTGAATCGCCAAATGTGTGTGCATAGTGTGACTGTTGTCCCACCTGGGATTGTTCTTCAGCCTTACACCCAATGAGTGCCTGGATAAGTTTCACTTTCCATTAGTCTGGGTATAATACAATGTCTCTCAAAGAATGAATAAGATAGAAGTTGTTCATAAGGACGTTAATAGTATTGCTCTGGGTCAAAGGAAAGCAAAAAGTGATTTACACTGTACTTTCATGATTTAGAAAAACTTGATAGTGATGCAATGAAGGGTGGGCAGATATTCTTAGTGAACATTTCAAATCTTGCTGATAAAGACTATGACCATATGATACATTTGCTAAGAAAATAAAGAATGTTAGTGGTCTCTATATTAAAATTATAAATATTCTTATGTTGATAGCTACCAGATGGCTATGAAGAAGAGTTAATTTCCTTTCTTGGAGAGGCAGGCATGGGTGATGCAAATTCTAAGACTGTAAAAGTTATCCACATCTCTTCGAGACTTAACCAAAAGGCATGCAAAACTAACTATTGTGCTCTACATTTGCCCATGAAATAGAATTTGTCTTTAGTCTTACACAGAATGCAAGCATAGTTAAGAAAGAAACCTTGGCAAGTGAATATTTTGAACGAGATTAGGTGACTTGGAATTTTTGTTATTTAATGCAGTAACAGCTTATGTGATCTTTGAGATGGAAGGCAATTTAAAACTTAGGCAAACCTCACAGTTAATTACGTACAATGTCATAGTCTTCTCACTCCATCTCCAGCTTTTCTTCTTCATCTGAAACTATGCAAAGCAAGCTTCTAGTTTTCAGGATGATCAAGTTTCTCATTCCTCTTCTTACAAGGGTGACATCTTTTGTACAGGTGTCAAACAATAAATAGCAAAGATGCATTCCAGATCTCACCAGACTGAAGTTTTCTTGTTAAAGATAACTTCTCTAAATGATTCTTTGAATGCCTCTACTTAGTATTCATAGTCCTTTCCAATGCATGATTCTTCAATTTCCATTTACCCAGCTTCAGTAGTCAGAGCCGGAGAGCTAACGTTCAAAACTCTGAGACACACTTACAATAGATGTGTTTCAGGGTCATTTATAAACAAACTAACAATAGTATTTCTTTCAAAATCTCATCAGCATCAAAAGTTATAGTCACAAAGTCCACTGTCCCCAAAATAGTCACATATCTCAACCTAACATACCTCCAAGAGATCTACTTTAGGAAAGTGCTCATTTTTTATAGGAGCTGGGGCTGAAATGTGGCAAAACCTATTTTGCTACCTACGTCTTGGGTGATGTCCCTTAGCCATTATATTGCTAGATCTTTTATAGGAAGACCTACATCACTGCTTGGGTATCCCTATCTTATGGGGATAGTAGACTCCTGTACTTAGCCTGGGTGGAAACATTTATGTAGTTTCTTAAGTGGTTCACATACTCCTGCTAAATTTGACCATTGCCTAAGATGTTTTGGTAGATTAGAATTGCATGTGTTTTGGCCATGATGCTCTAAAACACTTTGCACTGCCTTGTAGCTGAACCCATATTAGGGTTGTTTTTCTGTCATAAGAAAAAATCTGACTCAGTTGAAAAGCCTGTGCATATATACAACCCAGTCCAGTACCTAAACACAACTGAAGATGTGGGGCTTATCACACTATAAGTAGAACACTTCCACATTTCCTACATCATACGAATTGCAAAATAAAATTAGAAATCTTATTTAACAACCTGTTCCCTGAAGATGTAGGCAAATGACAGTAAAGACAGACCGAGTGGAGCCACAGATATCTTAAATGGTATCATAGGTTCATAGGTGTTTACTAGGCTAATGACCACAAGGGCCTTTTTAAGCCTAGCATTGCATATCAAATCTGACAAGTTCTTATACCCTTGATAAATGTAAGCATGGGCCTGGGAGATGAACCATTTACATGTTACCTGTGTCCATTAGAGACATAAGTGCCAAACCAGGGATGAATTTTCGGTTTCCAATCCAATTGTCCAAGTTGCCCTTGAATTCTTTCCTAAAGAGAGAAATTAAGTTTTTGCTAGATGTGCATGTAGATAAAAAACATGTCTTGTATACTTTGTAGGTTTATATTTAGCACAGTGGTTTGATCAATGTGTAGCAATATCTTTTGATATTTCAGCATCAATCTACTCCACACCAAAGGAAGTCTTGAGATTATTGCAAGCTTTCCCCAAAACATTTTACAGACATCTTTGATCAGGTTCCATATAAGAATGATGCAGTCATCAACAAAACGCAGTGTGTTTTATACTTATCTATATACTTCCCATCTTGATATTAAAGGTGAATTGTTAAGAATTCTGCTAAGTGGTGCAATAGATACCTTAAATAAGACGCAGGGCCTTGGTGTGTACCCCTAAAAAGTCTGAAGAGAAATGTCATTTGCATTGTTCATTAAAACTGAAGCCATATGATATGAATATAATGCTTTAACATGGTTAAGAATCTGATTCCATCATTAGACACAAATATGTCCATCCAGTGGAAATGAGGGCTTTTTCAAAGTCTACCACACTATAACAGCAGGTCATGGTACTGTTAACAGGTCTTCCATATGGTTTGCCATGGTTCTGATGTGGTCACAGCTGGAGCTGCCCCCTACAATGCCTTACTTTGTATGCAAGATGAGCACTGGTTGAATTAGTTTTACCTGTTAGATAAAATTCTAGTGTATATCTTTAGATCCCTATTGTAAGTGAAACTGACATATCATTTGCCACTTTTAAATGGTCTTTTCCTGGTTTTGGTTGTTCAGTAATAATATATATGGGTGATAATGAGTCTACTACTCCTGTTTTTCTGAAAATACTTGAATAGAGATGTTAAAGGAAGATATATTGGCTATTGCCATTGGCAATGTCCATTTCTTCTCCAGATATACATAAAGGTAAGATCTCCTTTTGATGGTGTGTTAAACAAGGTAGATTAACTTGTTGCAGAGTTGGCTCTGACCTTTGGATCCCAATGATTTATTTTTTTATGACTCCTCATGCAGTGTTTTGTAGAATTTCACAAACTCCCTATTAATATTTCATAATCTGTAATGGGTGGATCCCCTGAGGTTGAGGATAAAGTAGAGAGTAAACAGCTCCCAACTGAAATGTCTGCACTCAAAATGCTAAGTGCCAACAAGCCGGGGGAAAAAAATCAGAAAACCCAGGGAAAGAGCAAATCTCAAAGATGTCTCTTCTCCTTTAAAATTATTTTTTTGCAGGGAGGCAGGCCCCCCTGCACCTGCGATGTGGGGGCCAAGGTCGCCATACCCTGAACTTATATATACCAACTCCGAGATTACCATACTATGTAGAAAAGGGAATATTCTGAGAAATGGCCAACTTGGACTTAGTATATGTAAGTCTGTTTTTCAGATATTCAGTCTCCATAATTCTGGACTCACTGTATCGGGTCCTGACATTTCAAATGATTGCCGATTAAACACTTCCTTCTATTTTGTTTGATTCTGTATGAGAGCATTTTTTCCAGTTCATTTCCAAGTGCTCATGATGATCTGGTTGATGCCTTAACAAGCTATAGCTGTCTTACTGAAATCTACATTCCCCAAGCTGCCTATTTAATTTCTTGTAAGTAAGTATACCTCCTATGTCTGTGAATGTTTTTTTTTCTCTTTTTGGCATGCCTCATGTGGCCCTCAGCATTTCATTCCTGTCCCTTTATCGGACCATCCAAATTCTGAAGATATGTAGCTTTATCCAACTTGTATAAACTCTGGATTTCTGACTTCAAAGTGTCCAACCATACCTTTACCATGCATAAAATGTAGAGTGTTACCTATACTCCCCTTCTTAGTTCTTCTATGAATTCTGTGTTGTATAAAACTACAGGGTCCACATGCCATAGTTTCATATAGCCATCCTTCCCATCTAGACCAAAACATAGACTAATTGCTGTGTGTAAGTGAAATTCACACTACAGCTCTTTGGAAGGTATCCCCCTGAAATTATCCAAAAATCCAGCTGACTACTGTTACTCAAGCCAGAGACAACAAAGGTAAAGGATTTGTTGTTAGAGTGCATCCATATTTTCATATCTTCAAGACCCAAATCATCCATTATCTGTGAAAATGCCTTCTGAAATCTGATATACTTCCTGGCACTGGGGACTGTCCTTTCTCTAATGGAATCCAGAACCACCTTAAAGGGTTCTGCTATCATCACTGGACTATCTTCTGAATTTAGGTTTCCGATGTTGCTAAACATTTCAGCAAAAAATACAGAGCAATCATGATTTGATCCATACATGTCATATAGCTTTAATGACATGTGACATGTATGATCCTG
Organism: Protopterus annectens; assembly: GCF_019279795.1. Classification (NCBI taxonomy): domain Eukaryota; kingdom Metazoa; phylum Chordata; order Ceratodontiformes; family Protopteridae; genus Protopterus; species Protopterus annectens. Next base: position 99,278,253 of record NC_056739.1, on the reverse strand, counting down.
TCCCTACTCCTCCTCCTCCAGTTCCATCAGAGTACCTCTTCAGGATTTTTAATCCTCAGGACTCAATGATAAAGACAGAAAGAGCAGCTTCTGGTTTCACATTTAAGGTAATGCTTGTAGAACATGTGTGTTTCCTGAGTATTTTTGGGAGATAATGTATGCTTTCTGTTTCTTTAACTGACACTGAATGGCATGGTATTTAACATTCGAATTAAGGCTCCTCATAATGCTAGATATGCAGTTAACCAGGTTTAGCTACCACAGAAAAATGTAAACTAGCTAGGAAGACAAGATGTGAGTCACATCAATATCCAAGGAACCCATAGCACAGGGAAAACAGTAGAAGTGCCTTAATATCAGAGACAGTTAAATGGCACTAATGTCTATCAGGTAGTAAGTAACCCATCACAAGTAGGATTTAATGATAAACAATTTACATCTGTAGCTATAATAGTTCTTCATCTTATTTATAGTGGTTTTGTCACATTTTGTTCTAGCCTTCCTTTGTCTTATATGGGCGTAGGTACCCTTGCCAGTAATGAGTCCTTGTCATGACTCTTCTTGTTCCTTCACCTTCTGCTCTTTAGGGAATAATTCAACCACATCGTCAATACAGTCCAAATCACAATCTGAAGTCAAGGCTTTGTACTTACCTCATCCTCTGTACAGTCCAAATCACAATCTGAAGTCAAGGCTTTGTACTTACCACATCCTCTATACAGTCCAAATCACAATCTGAAGTCAAAGCTTTGTACTTACCACATCCTCTATACAGTCCAAATCACAATCTGAAGTCAAGGCTTTGTACTTACCACATCCTCTATACATTCCAAATCACAATCTGAAGTCAAGGCTTTGTACTTACCACATCCTCTATACAGTCCAAATCACAATCTGAAGTCAAGGCTTTGTACTTACCACATCCTCTATACAGTCCAAATCACAATCTGAAGTCAAGGCTTTGTACTTACCACATCCTCTATACAGTCCAAATCACAATCTGAAGTCAAGGCTTTGTACTTACCACATCCTCTATACAGTCCAAATCACAATCTGAAGTCAAGGCTTTGTACTTACCACATCCTCTATACAGTCCAAATCACAATCTGAAGTCAAGGCTTTGTACTTACCACATCCTCTATACAGTCTAAATCACAATCTGAAGTCAAGGCTTTGTACTTACCACATCCTCTATACAGTCCAAATCACAATCTGAAGTCAAGGCTTTGTACTTACCACATCCTCTATAAAGTCCAAATCACAATCTGAAGTCAAGGCTTTGTACTTACCACATCATCTATATAGTCCAAATCACAATCTGAAGTCAAGGCTTTGTACTTACCACATCCTCTATACAGTCCAAATCACAATCTGAAGTCAAGGCTTTGTACTTACCACATCCTCTATACAGTCCAAATCACAATCTGAAGTCAAGGCTTTGTACTTACCACATCCTCTATACAGTCCAAATCGCAATCTGAAGTCAAGGCTTTGTACTTACCACATCCTCTATATAGTCCAAATCACAATCTGAAGTCAAGGCTTTGTACTTACCACATCCTCTATATAGTCCAAATCACAATCTGAAGTCAAGGCTTTGTACTTACCACATCCTCTATACAGTCCAAATCACAATCTGAAGTCAAGGCTTTGTACTTACCACATCCTCTATACAGTCCAAATCACAATCTGAAGTCAAGGCTTTGTACTTACCACATCCTCTATACAGTCCAAATCACAATCTGAAGTCAAGACTTTGTACTTACCACACCCTCTATATAGTCCAAATCACAATCTGAAGTCAAGGCTTTGTACTTACCACATCCTCAATACAGTCCAAATCATAATCTGAAGTCAAGGTTTTGTACTTACCACATCCTCTATACAGTCCAAATCATAATCTGAACTCAATGCTTTGTACTTACCACATCCTCTATATAGTCCAAATCACAATCTGAAGTCAAGGCTTTGTACTTACCACACCCTCTATACAGTCCAAATCACAATCTGAAGTCAAGGCTTTGTACTTACCAATCCTCTATACAGTCCAAATCACAATCTGAAGTCAAGGCTTTGTACTTACCACATCCTCAATACAGTCCAAATAATAATCTGAAGTCAAGGCTTTGTACTTACCACATCATCTATATAGTCCAAATCACAATCTGAAGTCAAGGCTTTGTACTTACCACATCCTCTATACAGTCCAAATCGCAATCTGAAGTCAAGGCTTTGTACTTACCACATCCTCTATACAGTCCAAATCACAATCTGAAGTCAAGGCTTTGTACTTACCACATCCTCTATACAGTCCAAATCGCAATCTGAAGTCAAGGCTTTGTACTTACCACATCCTCTATATAGTCCAAATCACAATCTGAAGTCAAGGCTTTGTACTTACCACATCCTCAATACAGTCCAAATCACAATCTGAAGTCAAGGCTTTGTACTTACCACATCCTCTATACAGTCCAAATCACAATCTGAAGTCAAGGCTTTGTACTTACCACACCCTCTATACAGTCCAAATCACAATCTGAAGTCAAGGCTTTGTACTTACCACATCCTCTATACAGTCCAAATCACAATCTGAAGTCAAGGCTTTGTACTTACCACATCTTCAATACAGTCCAAATAATAATCTGAAGTCAAGGCTTTGTACTTACCACATCCTCTATACAGTCCAAATCACAATCTGAAGTCAAGACTTTGTACTTACCACATCCTCTATACAGTCCAAATCACAATCTGAAGTCAAGGCTTTGTACTTACCACATCCTCTATACAGTCCAAATCACAATCTGAAGTCAAGGCTTTGTACTTACCACATCATCTATACAGTCCAAATCGCAATCTGAAGTCAAGGCTTTGTACTTAGCACATCCTCTATATAGTCCAAATCACAATCTGAAGTCAAGGCTTTGTACTTACCACATCCTCTATACAGTCCAAATCACAATCTGAAGTCAAGGCTTTGTACTTACCACATCCTCTATACAGTCCAAATCACAATCTGAAGTCAAGGCTTTGTACTTACCACATCCTCTATACAGTCCAAATCACAATCTGAAGTCAAGACTTTGTACTTACCACACCCTCTATATAGTCCAAATCACAATCTGAAGTCAAGGCTTTGTATTTGCCACATCCTCAATACAGTCCAAATCATAATCTGAAGTCAAGGCTTTGTACTTACCACATCCTCAATACAGTCCAAATCATAATCTGAAGTCAAGGCTTTGTACTTACCACATCCTCTATACAGTCCAAATCATAATCTGAAGTCAAGGCTTTGTACTTACCACATCCTCTATATAGTCCAAACCACAATCTGAAGTCAAGGCTTTGTACTTACCACACCCTCTATACAGTCCAAATCACAATCTGAAGTCAAGGCTTTGTACTTACCACATCCTCTGTACAGTCCAAATCACAATCTGAAGTCAAGGCTTTGTACTTACCACATCCTCAATACAGTCCAAATCATAATCTGAAGTCAAGGCTTTGTACTTACCACATCCTCTATACAGTCCAAATCATAATCTGAAGTCAAGGCTTTGTACTTACCACATCCTCTATACAGTCCAAATCACAATCTGAAGTCAAGGGTTTGTACTTACCACATCCTCTATACAGTCCAAATCACAATCTGAAGTCAAGGCTTTGTACTTACCACATCCTCTATATAGTCCAAATCACAATCTGAAGTCAAGGCTTTGTACTTACTACATCCTCTATACAGTCCAAATCATAATCTGAAGTCAAGGCTTTATACTTATTTGCTAATAGGATCTTCAAGGCAAACAGCTTCTTCATTGATTGTTTTCTGGGACAGCCTTCATCCTCTTTATACTGGAGATGCAAAGTGTCTGCCAAGAGTGGCTTTTGCAGATGGGAATCATGTCTCAGTGATGATACAGCAGTGAATTTCATTGGAACTGTTCCTTTCTTTGCTCTTTCTGTATTCATGGCATTACGTCTGTGTTTATCACCAGTCCTAAAGGCTGTTTTATTTGGGATCAATTCCACTTGCAAGCTGTCTTTTAAAAAAATCATGGTTTCAACTAGGGATCAAAAAGTGATTTATTTGTCCTCTCAAGTGATAACTGATTCTACAGGGCACTGGAAGAAGGTGAACCTTGAGTCTTTATAGCAGATGGAGTGAACATATTATGAAATTGCCCCCATGGCCTTTACTGCAACAATACAATAGTCCAGCAGAAGAAACATGTTATTGTCAAATATCATGAATGGTCAGATTCATGCTGGCCTATTGACAACTCGGTCATTAAGTGCTGATTGATTAACAAAATGGCCACAAAAACTTTTGGCAAACCTTGGAGGCAATTTGTTTTGCAGAGGAGCAAGCCTCCTTTCACTCCCATGTGAGGGAACGCCCCCATACCCCTAAACTTAAATGTACCTACTCTGAGGTTGTAAAACAGTGGAGCAAAAAGAAAACTCCACTGTTAATGAAATTCACCCAAATTTCCTTGATCACTTGGCAGTTGCTGAAACTGCTTTCAGATGACTGGCACATTCCTGAAGGGAGTCACCTCCATGGCTACATACATTTTTTTCTCTTTGCCAGCCATACTGGGCAATTTAAATTAAAAATATGTATCCTACCAAAAATTTGCATCTATTTCCATATTCAACCCTCACAAGTGGCTGTTGTAAGTGAAGGTTGTTCCATCTTATGCTATTTTTCATGTCATCCATTTTTGATTGAATTTGGCACAGTTCTTTATCACATCTCTCTGGATCATTACAGATTTGCCTTGTACCTGTGAGACTTGTGTATTAACAGCAGTTTCTAGGAATGTTGTATAGATAATGCAAAATTCCAGTTTCAACAGGTATGCCAAATTCTCATTTTTAATAGTAACAAACTCCTCAAGAATTTTGGTGACCAGAAGGGTTGTATTATCAGTCTTGGCTATGATATCCTGCATTTGCAAAGCCCTAGTCAAGTCATCCATGACATTGCCACCTACTTTTTTAATTTCTCCAAGTCTTTTGGGTTTCTAATACCATGACTAAAATGGACCCCATTCCTATGTCAAAGTATGATTAAAGTTCATGAAACTGGTCTTCAATCTTTGATGTTAGCCAGAAGTGCTCTTCACAGCACATGCAAAGTGTCCAGAAATGACTCTGCAATTCATATGGAATTATATGTATTGGTAACATATCTAAGTACGATTGTAAATTCTTTTACACCCATTGCTCCTACTAGTATTGGAACTGTCTCGGTATCCTTCTTCCACATTGCCCTTGCTTCTGCCTGTAAATCCTGGTATTTTATGACTTTATGTCTCTCTCTGTTCATAAGACACTGTAGTCACTGGATGTAACAATTTCAATGATCAATGTTACTTTTGTCTTTTTTCATGGACTACTACATCTGCTTTTCTCGCATCTATTTTTAGAAATGTTAGTAATGGGTGATCCCATGTGATATAAACTTAATTATTTTCTATAATGCTTTGTGGGTTATGAGCAATGGTGCAGCGGTAGTGTTGTTGCCTCACAGCAAGAGGTTCTCCTGTTCGATTCTCAGCTGGAGTGCGGAGACTGCCTTCTGTGTGGAGTCTGCATGTCCTCCCCATGGTTGGGTGGGCATTTGAAAGACATGCGTAAATGGGTGTGCCTTCGTTGAAGGTTGAATGTCGAGCTGGCACCTCGGCGTTCGTCAAAATCTACTGCCAATCATTAGCAGACCGGAGTTCCGCTGTGGCGACCCCTAACCAGGAAAAGCCGAAAGAGAACAACAACTTCTCAGCTACTTCAATATTACAATGTTTGCACAACCCCCAATACAACACTCTTGCTACATTATTATGTCTTTCGGTATACAGTCTTTCTGACATTAGTGTACCACACACATATTTCTTGCCTTCTCATCTGATCCTTCACCTTATATTCTTTCTTTTGTTTTTTGATACATTCAGTTCCTGCCTTATGTTTATCTCCTTCTGGTTTGATTTCCATTCCCACTTGACACCAATATGCTTCTGCTAAACTAAGCAGGGAAGTCATCTTACACTTATACTCCTCCTGTTTTAAAATTCACTATGTTTGGATCTTGTGAGGTCAGCAGATATGTATGCAGTTCTGTTATTGTGGATCTATACATGCAATCAGTTTTGAGGAAGCCCATACCTCCTTCAGAATGGGGAATATATATAATCTTTATATACACTGATTTTTATAAATCACTTGATAAGCATGAAGCATTTTTCTTGTTTTCCTGTCCATCTGAGTCAACACCTTTTTGGGCCAGTCACTCACTCCAAAACTGTAAGCTAGGACAGGAAGAGCAAATTGGTTTATAGCCTAGACTTTGTTCTTAGATGTCAGAGCTGTTTTCAATATTATTTTTAGTCTTCTAAAATATTCCTTACTAAGTTTTATTCACATTTGTTTATGCTTTATTATTGATACTTCATCAATTCTCAAATATTTAGACACCTCTCTAGCTCAAGTTCTTTTATATCACATTCCTGTCCTAGACTGATATTTTCTTGGTGCTGCAGCTTTCCTGCTTTAAAAGTTGATTTTGCACATTTATCAAGACCAAATGACATTCTTATATCATCTGAGAAAGTTTTGAGCACTTGTTGTTTTGCTTTCTGTTTCTCATCTGATGAACCATATAGTTTCAAATCATCCACAAAAAGAAGATGAGAAGTATTTACACTTTGTTGTTTTCTTGAGAGCCAAATTGTAGCCATGACCTAATCTGTTAAGTAAACAACTTAATGGGTTAAGGGCATGGGAAAAGAGCAACGGTGACAAAGAGTCACCATGGAATGCCCCCCTTTGAAGTGTTACCCTTGGAATAATAATTTGTCCTTTATCATGGCTTAACTGCAAAGTGGTTTGCCAATGTTTCATGATCGCTGTAATGTAATCAGTCAGTGTAGGGTGTATCTTATACATTTGTAAGCCCTTTTTTATCCTTGAATGTGGGATGTTGTCAAATGCTTTTTGTAGTCTATCCATGCCATGCTTAGATTCTATCCCTTTTTACAGTTCTCCATTATGACTTTAACAACAAATTATCCTTTGTTCCATATGACTTTCTTTTGTTGCCTTTTTGTTTTATTGCCAGGATTGAGTTTTCTTCTAAATGACTATAAACTCTATCAGCCTCAGTTCCGGTGTATAGTTTATACATTTTCAGAAGGTAAGTTATTGGTCTTTAGTTTTTAGGATAGCTTGCAGGTTTGCTCTTAAGGGGGAGTGTAGTTTTTCCTGTTGTTAACCAGGTTGGTGTCTGTTAGGGGTGTATATATAAATAGTTCTTACTCATGGTTAAATCTTCATATAAAGATGTTAATACTTTTAGCCAGAAGTCAGGTACTGCATCTGGGCCTGTGGTTTTCCAGTTAGAGGCTTTTCTTAATTTTGTTTCAATTTCTCTTGCCGTTACTTCATCCAATTTCATAGCCTGTACATTTGAACTTCTTATTCTTTCTTTTACTTCTTCTGTCCATTCAGCATCATTGTTATGTTCCACAGGTTCTTCATACATATTTCTCCAAAATGTGCCTATTCCTTATTTTTCTGGTGGTGTTTCAATTACTTTTGCCTTGTTTCCCAATTCTCTATAAAACTTTTTTGGGTGATCAATATATTGCTTATTTTGTACTTTTCCTGTAGATTTATCTGCATATCTTCTAAGTCTTCTGTCTGTGCTAATACCTTTAGTTTATTATATTGTAAGATATATCCTGATCTGTTCTAGTACTGTGTATTGCTTTTATCATGTCTATCTTTCTGAGTATTTTTGTTGATCTGTTCCCTCTTCTGTACTGTACTAACAGTAACATAACACTTCTTGTCTATTCGATACTTCCATGATGGCATTTGATTTCTTCCCTTCCTTTCCCTTACTGCCCTGTGTTTATGTGGTAACAGGTAAGACTTTATCTGTTACTAATTTAGCTGCACAATCTTCTTCTTCTTCTTTCGGCTTTTCCCGGTTAGGGGTTGCCACAGCTAATCACCTGTCCTCTCATGATTGGCAGTGGAGTTTTACAGTGTCAAGTTGCCAGCCCGGCGCCCAACCTTCCACAGAAGGCACACACGCACACACTCACAGCTAGGGCCAATTTAGAGTGTCCAATCCACCTACTGCATGTCTTTGGGATGTGGGAGGAAACCAGAGCACCCGGAGGAAACCCACTCGACCTCAGGAATGACATGCAGACTGCGCACAGAAGGCACCCCAGCCAAGAATCGAACTGGAGAACCTCTTGCTGTGAGGTGGCAACGCTAACCGCTGGACCACCGTGGCCGCCCTTTAATTTAGCTGCACGATAATATATCCTAGTCACTTCTGTTATATTGCAGGAATTTCTATAAACAGTCCTAATTACTGTGTTCATTTGTTTTATCAAACTTCTAACATTTTGTGTTTTATTGTCTTTCTGTAGTCTATTTCTTTCATTGATCTTAATATTTCTATCCATCTCTATTAAATCAAGCATCTCTTCTCTTAGATCATTTTCTTCTAAACTGACGTCACATTCTTTGTTGTCCATTTCCTGTGGGCATTCTACAGAAAGTTCCAGAGTATCTTCCTGTGCCAAAGTCTCTTCAGTTTTATCCTGTGTCATCTGTTGCTCTTCCATATGGGAACTCACTGGCCTATCACTCCACAATGTTGACAGTGTCACAGTTGCTACAATTTCCTGTTCCTTTCCTTGCAGTGCAGCTCCAGCTGAACTTTTGTACTGATTTTCTGTGGTAGAATCTTCATGTGGCAACTGATCGGATGTTTCCTGCTCTGTTTGTTTCTCCTTAATTTGGGGATTCATTATTCTGTCCTGCTGTGGTGTTATCAAAGTTAGATTTGTTACACTAAATCCTTCACTATCAGTAATCCATAGCCTCACTTTCTATTTCTTTTTTAGCTTCTCCATTAGTAATCCTCCTTTCTGCTTTCACTCTTTGTTTTCTTATTTTTGCATTATAAAATTTTCCGTATGTGGATGCCTTTGCCTGTATTTCTCTTTAAATATCTTTCTTGCTGCTCTTTTTGTATTGATTCATTTTGATTTCTCCTTTGCATAAACATTGCAGCATATTATAGCTCTTTTTCTTTCCCATGTCCATATTTCTTCTTCAGATGTCTACTGCTCCTCTTGTTTTTCCTTACTTGGGGGACTCGCTGTTCCATCATACTGTGATATAACCCATGTTAGACTTTCTACACTAAATCCTTCACTTCACAGGTATTCCATAACTTCTGCTTCTATTTTTTTAACTTCTACTTTACTAATCTTCTCTTCTACATTCCCCCTTTGTGATCTTATTTTTTGTATTGTGAAATTTTCCATATCTGGGTGCCTTTGCCTGTATTTCTCTTCAAATTTCTTTCGGCTGCTTTTTTGTACTGATTAATTTGGCTTTCTCCTTTGCATAAGTACTGCACTATACCAGATCTCTTTTTCTTTCGCAAGTCCGTATTTCTTTTTTATACCTTTCAAAAATCTCTACATTTTGTTCTTTATATTTTCGCACTTTCTCAGTGGCTTATTTTTCCAAATGGCCCAAGGTTTCTTGGTCTATATAATGATTTTCATGAATATGTTGCATTAATGAATACACATTTGCATTTGAAGCTTTTGACAGTTTTTCTTGTGCAAGTAGTTTTCTTTCCTCTAATTTCTCTCTTAATCTTTTTGTATATCTTCTGTCTCAAAATTCTGGTATTCTTGCACAACAGTAACAATAAATAATTTCTCTCTTATCCTCAATAGTGCAGTCTATCAGTTTTTGTGATTTTTTTGTGGACTACTACTTCCTTCTACAACTCTACAACATGGGGGGGGGGGCATCCTTCCCCTGAGCCTGGCCTAACCCTATTGTAGGAATGTCTCCATGACTCGAGGATTCAACCTACCATGCGTTTGAGTCAATGATATGGATTTATACCCTCCTCAATCTGCAAAATTAGACTTTTATGCTGTATGGGCTTTCTGTGTCATTTAAGCATTAAAACACCTAAAATAACAGCTGTTTTAGGGATTCTGAGAACTTTATTTTGCAGATTTTGTGAGAGCCATCATGCAGGGGAATCTACAGTTAATAACATTTAAATATGTCTGTGGCTATGTTTATCCCACTTTGTTCATAGTCAAATAGTAACAATGATTGTAGTTGAAATAGTTAGCAGTGGTCATGCAGAACTTGCATAAATCATTACATTAATGTATGTAATACTTAGAATTTGTTTGGTTAAACTCAGTTAAGTATAGTGTTGTCTTATACATATTAGACAAGTTATGTTAAAATAATGTAAAATAGCTACTTAGCTAAAAATAAGGAGATGCATTTTGCCTTAAGTACAGGTCACAATTAGTTCTAAGTTGTACTTCAGCAGCTTAAAAGGTAGTATAACCACATACATTAAAGTAAATCCGATAATTCTAGTAATACATCACATTCACGAAAGGAGTAACAGATATAAAAATAAGTGCATAATAATACATTTTATACTTTGCTATTAAATTATATTCAGTTTGGATGTGGGCAGATTGGTATAATGATCATTCGGGTCAACATTTAGTGATAAGAATTTCGCGGCTCACCCTTCTACATTTTTTAAAGATGTTCATATTAATGGCTTCTGTACCATCTAAAGGGTGTTCCAAAGCCTTATACAGGATGATCATATAAAAGAGAATGCATAAGTTTTATTGATTAACTCAGAATTATTCACTGTAGTCTGAACACGAATCATTTATATCAGATGAGCACTTCAGCTGTGTCATTTCTCGGTTAAATGTAATTACATTTTTCTTTTACATATGACATCAAGTAGATCTCTGGTCAAACACTTCTTCTAATATTCATTAATTATTCCACCATTGACAAATGTAATAGTCAATAAGGCTTTAGTTTTTGAACAGCGCATTCTGGTGTATGTTTATCTTAATTCCATTTTTTTTTTTGCTTACACTGATCAGTAGTGTAAACCTTATCATTCTTAGTGTAAGTATTTAACGTCTTAGTCAAGCAGTTTTAAAATGAATGGCTGTCTGTATGTTTTTATTATATTATGTATGTGATCTTTACTTTAAGGCAGTGTGATCCTGCATTGAATCATAAGGCTTTGATGTAACTAGGGCATTACCAGCTTATAAACTGAAGCTTTGTTTATTTCAGAAGATTTTTGAAAAAGATTAGAATACAGATTGCACCAAGGTTATATCTGCTGAAAATGCATATCTGATCTTTATCTACTGACATTGGCAAATAGATGAAAGTACTACATGCTCAATGCACTAATATCCCTTATACCTTTGAATCGCGACACAATTTAACTAATCAGGTTCATAAGTTTACACCTTTGCATAAGAAACAGATATAATGCAGCAGTTTGGTCAAGATGGTAATTAAGTTGTTGGCAACTGAAAATAGCATATCCGTATGCTCGTCTGAAACATTATTGTTCAATGTTCGTTGTCCTTTCAGAGTAGCAAAATAAAATTCCACAATGGTTATATTTACCAAATAATACAACATTCTTCATATTTAAAGTAATAATTACTTTTTTACTGTATATTTTGTTCCACTGTAATGGTTTATTCACTTGCACCCACAATTGTTCAGGTTCACTTGGGCATCTGGACCTGTGAATTGAATATTTCAACTCCCTGGTGACATGCCTACTTTGAGGGCCCACTCTCCAGGGGTGTGCGGTAGGACACTATGAGGTGACACTCCACCTCGATGGCAGCGCAGCATGTCCTCTGTTGTCTTGGTCCTATGCAACCTGATGTGCACTCTGCCATTCTTTGCAGTATACAGTGGCAACATGGTAACTACACTCCTTCCTAGCATTTAAGAGAGGTGAGTAGACAGCCATTTCATTCTTCTCACTCCCATCAGTTCCTCCAGTGCTGAGTTTGCTACTTAAGCCATGGTTACATGGGTTGTAAACATACTCCTTGATTCTACACTACGGAGCCAACATCATAAGGCTACTTGGATTAAATTGTACCCTCTACTTCAAAATGTCAAAGACAATGTCAAACAATGTAACAAGATTTATATATTAAGCTCAAAACAATTCCAACAGTAACCAGTTATCTCAGCAAAAAGCACAATATTGGTCCACATGAAAAAACTAAGCAGTAAGGCTCCAGGCTCTCCAGATAATTTTATTGTCAAATACACAAGCACTTTCACCACAAGGCTTCTTCAGGTGTATATAACAGCACACACACACCTACATTTATACCAACAGTTGATTAATCACATGACTAAAGAGTATATCTCTTAAAGGCATAAGAAACCAGTTACACAAAATAAAACCATATGAGCAAATATATAAGAATATATAAAAAAGTAAATATATAAAAGACATATACATAAAAATATTCATACAAAACATTGTAACTGTATATAAAAATGTATGCACTTATAAGCCATATAAATGTGACACATTGTTATCTACGAAGTGGTCTATTCTTCAGAATGGGTCTCAAAGGTACATGGTCATTCAGACCATGTCCAGCATTAGCTCTTAATCTCACAATCCATTTAGTCTCCAAGTTCTCAGTTCGGACCCTAATATCACCACCCCTTGAATTTCCATAGCATTTACCCAACACCCTAAATGTAAAGGTGTGTTGCACATTTGTCTCCTTAATATGTTTTGCTAAAGCATTAAACATACTGCCCTTTTTGATATGATATAAGTGTTCTCTAATTCTATCCCTTAGTAACCTGTCAGTCTTGCCAACATAGAATTTACTACAAATCTGACAGGTGGCAAGATAAACCACATGAGAGGAATCAAATTTAGCACTAGTTCTTAAAGTATAGATTTCACTGGTGTCTGGATGTTGAAACACTGTGCTTTGATTAATAGACTTGCAAAATTGACATTTGGTGCACGGTTTAGTCCCTGGGTTATTCCCAGTTATAATTTGGTCTCTAGGATTGCAAAGTTGTCTCCTTAGTGATTTCCTGTTTTTAAAAGTGAACTGTGGATGCATTCCTATCAGGTTGCTTAATTGTTTACCAGAGGTCAAGATTTTCCAATGCTTACCTATGATACCTGTATAATATCTTATATTTCTAGAATAACTGAAACACATTTTGAGTGGCTGTGTAGTTTTTGAACTCCCATTAGATGTACTATTTCCCATCTGTTGGGAAAAATAAGGTCTAGCTCTACTGTGCCTAAGATTTCTTACTGTCATAATGCTCTGCTTAACAAGTTTTTGATCATAGCCCCTCTCTGCCAGTTCTATACCTGTCTTATCCAATTGTTCTATAAAATCTGCTTCTGTAGCATTTAGTCTAGAGGCCGTGTATGCTTGATTTTGTGCTACATTCCTGAACATATATTGAGGATGCATACTGTCTCTTCTCAATAAACTGTTGACATGACATTCCTTCCTGAACATTTTGGTACTTAATTTACCATTCATATCCTGTAAAACAGAAACATCCAAAAAGTTGACCTCACTATAAGACCAGTTCATAGTAAATCTAAGGAAATGTGTTGAAGTATTAATATGATTCACAAATAGCATGAGTTGTTCTACTGACCCCCCCCCCCCCCACAATAGGAAAAGGTCATCCACAAATCTACAAAAAAAACAGGACATCATCTTTGAATTCACTTGCAACTAAGTTATCTTTTCCCATTTTAACATTACAGCATTCGCATAGCTGTTAGCACATGATGTTCCCATGGCTACCCCATTGCATTGCCAGTAAACACTATCCCTAAACATGAATACATTATTCTCCAGTACTAAACTCAATAAAGATCATGTGTGCTTGACAATAAAATTATCTGGAGAGCCTGGAGCCTTACCTCTGCTTAGTTTTTTAAATTTGGACCAATATTTATATATTAATGAAACATCACTGCTACAGTATTAGCATAAAAATAAAAAATATGAATTCACATATTAAATATAAAAATAAAATTACAAAACAAAGCAAATACAAGTGTAGATTCCCTACTTTAATGTTTAAACTATGTAAACATTTTCACCCAGGCAAGAACTCCTGGACTTCATAAGATTAACCAGCATTTTACATCATTATCTTAAATAACAAGACATTCAATAACAATATTTAAAAGCATATCATCAATATGGGGGCGTCCAAGGTAGCCGCACACTGATCAACAATTTAATTTCAGTTCTCCCAGTATGAAAACAGAATCTGAGAAAAGGCAGCCAGTGAATTTTACAATTTGGGTAATATTCAGTTTTTGCCTAGTAAGTATACTGCCTGGATGACAGCAAATAAATTTGCAGAAAAAAAGTGAAGAGAAAACACTGGCTGGGAAGAATCCTTCAGCTGCTCAGTATAAATCAGTTCAAATTTCAGCTTTGGTTCAAGAGATATCTTCTAGCAATTTAGAGGAAAAAATATATCAAATGCACTTGTGGGTGATTAAATAAATTACACACTTAATGAATATATCAACACAAATAACAAAAGGCCACAGGAAAAAAAAAACAGAAGAAGCTTTAACTAGCTATTCAGATGAACTGATAAAACTGCAAAAATCAGATGATGAAATGAAGAAAAGGCTGGCTGAGTACGAAGCTTCTCAAGAAGAAATGTTTCAAAGGGTAGTGGAGTTAGAATACAGGGCAAGCAGAGAAAACATATTTTCTGCTGTACCAGAGAAACTGGAAGAAACAGACTGTATTAATTTTATGAAAGCATAAATATGCAATTGGACTGGAATTCCACAGCAGGATTTGTTAATTAAAAAGGCACATCGAGTGTATGCTCCAAACCTCACCATGAGAAAGACCTATATTAGTAAAGATGCAATCATATCAGCAGAAAGAGTTGATCAAGACAAAAGTGTAACAGATGTGAAAAGTATTAAAAGTTGGAGAGACCAGAGTGTTGTGAAAAATGACTGTTCACCTTACATCACTTAGAAGAGAAGCAAATTTATCCCTGCAATTAGGGAATGTTGAGAGACAGGTATAAGATTCAAGCTGGGTATCCAAGTGTCTACAGAGTATTTTTTTGGAGTATTAAAGATGTTATTTGATGCACAAAATGCTAAGATGGAAATAAAATGATTTATCCAAGAAGAGGTGAGCCAGCAAGCAGAAGGGGACTATGTGTTTCACTTTTCAGACAATAAAGCTCATAGAGAGATTTTGTCAGTGAAACCTTTTCCAGTGTTGCAAGGGAAAATGCTTGAGAGATAGAAGAAAAAAACACAGGAGTTGACTAGAAGAATCATTAGTACCTTGGGCTTGAGTCAAGGTCTTGTGTTGGGAGATGAGGATGATCAAGAAGACAATCAACACTGAAATTAGGGAATAAATGGGAGAAAATAAGGCATGAAAATAATTTCTTAAAAATGGTTGTGCAACAAAAAGTGACTGAGAAAAGGCTAGACTATTGTTGACTTTGTTTAATTGTGGATGGACTATAAATAATATAGCCACATTATGTCATGAATGTTTAGAAGAACACTGCATGAAAAAGAAGTATCTATAAGTAAAACAATGCTTGTTCTTATTAGTATTTTTGTAAAACATGTCATGATATAGTCTGCATGTTATACTGTAAAGCAGATTTGCATGGAGTGCAATCATTTTACATCTGAGGGAGTATTTTCAGTGACTGATGTGTTGTATGTGTTAAATATATTAAAATAAACAAGTACTTTTTAGTTGTAAGAAATATAGACTTTATCATATAATAAGAGAAGAAAGGGTGAACAGAAGTAAGTTTAAGTTAATATAATGTTGTGATCTTGGGCTGCTGGGTGGAGGTAAAAGTGTACTGATTATATTATATTTAGAATTAAGATAATAATTTCTCTTGTTTTATTGAAGGATGGATGTCTATATTAATGTCCTTATCTTCAGCTATAAACATTTTTGTAAACAAATAGGCTTGAAAAATAAAACAAAATGATAAAAGTTGTGCAAAATGCTAATTTTCTTTCATATGTAAAGATATTAGCTTGTTTTTTTTTCCATTAGGTTCATAGGTTCATAGGTAGGTACTAGGCTATCTGCCTGAAGGCATTTATAAGCCTAGCTGGAATTGTGTTGTCTTTTGCCACACCCTTAGATTAGTTCCTTGTGCTTCTGTCCAGCAGAGCCATTGAAGTGAGCCCCAGGGTAAACTTTCTGTTTCCCATCCACTTGTCAAGATGTCTCTTGAAGAGTGATGGCGAGGAGCTCTGTCTAATGTAGACTGGAATCTTGTTCCAGAGCATGGGAAGTCTCTGGGACAGGAATCTATCCCTCCATCACTTCCTATTTGTTGTTGTGGTGAGGTTTAGATCCCTAGAGCATGCGGCTCGAGGGGATATTGTTTTCTTTAGGTGGAGCATCTCCATCAATTCTGGGTTAGATCATGGCCTTGTATGTCAGGGATAGATCACCTCTGAGTAGGTGGTATGCAACCGAGTACAGCTGGAGCTTCTTCAGTCGAGCTGCATAGGGCATCTGTTTGAAACCAGTGATCCTCTTGGTGAGGTACTTCTGTGGTCTTTCCAGCTGTTACAGGTGTCTTGTAAGGTACATCTCAAATGGGGCATTGTACTCTATGATGGGTCTGATGAGTGATGTGTAGAGGGGCACAATTACCTCTTTGATCTGCATGCAAACCCTTTTGTGATTAGGTGGGCCACATAGAAGGATTTTCTAACCACTTTGGCAATGTGATTATCAAAGGAGAGATTACTATCTACTTGGGTCCCCAGATCCCTTATTACATCTTCCATATTTAGGGGGCTACCACCTAAGTGGTAGTTTGTGGGTACTTTTAGTTTTTCCAAAAGGGATGACTATGCACTTTTTGGCATTTAGCTTGAGTCCATGGTTTTGACACCAGGTATCTGTCTCAGTGAGACCCTTTTGGAGGATGTCTGTGTCAACCAAAGAGTCAATTATAGCCCCTAGTTTGCAGTCGTCTGCAAACTTGGTCAGCCATAGACCTCCTGTGCTTGCCTGTACCTCTGAAAAGTATATGCCAAACTGGAGGGGTCCTAGGACTGAGCCCTGAGGAATGCCACTTGTAACCACTTTAGAGTCAGACCTAGCTCCCACAACTCTTACCACGTGGATTCTGTCATTGAGCCAGTTGGCAACCCATCTCATGATATAGGGGTTTATGTTCAGGCTGGTGAGCTTGTCTATAATACCAGAATGGGGAATGGTGTGGAAGGCATTTGCGAGGTCTAGGTAGGCTGTGTGGACTACCTTTCCCTCATCTATAGCCTTGGTAACTGTCTCAAAGAAGCCCACAAGATTTAGGAGGCATGATCTGCCCTTAACAAAGCCAAACTGGGTAGGGTCCAGTGTTTGGAGGTTCCCAATGTCTCTGTTAATGAGATCCATGATGATGTGCTCCATAACCTTGCAGACCAAGCTAGTCAGGCTGATAGGGTGATAGTTCCCAGGGTCTGTTGTGGCTCCACCTTTGTAGAATGGAAAACCCTTGCTGTGCACCACTCTATGGGCACATAGCCTCTGGAGAGGCTGAGTTTGAACAGTGTGTTTAGGTGAGGGGTTAGTTCATCTTTGAGTTCATGTAGGATGCAGCCTGGGACACCATCCGCTCCCATTAATGCTGTGTTTTGGCATTGGAGAGGGCTGTTTTAACCTGAGTGTCTGTAATTTCAGGGATACTACATTCTTCTGGTATGGTTATGGGCCCTTTTGGGGGTGAGAGAGGGGTGAAGTTTGCACTTCACCTGTCTGCCAGGATGTTGGCACTATCGGTCGGTTCATTGTATTTTGTGCCATTCTGCACTAACTCCGAGCAGATCTGAGAATTGCCACTTAGATTCTTGACATAGCTAAATAATGCCTTGTGGTTATCTTTGGAGTCTTTGGCAATTTTTCTTTCGAAGCTAGCCTTGGATTATCTTATGAGGGATCATAGTTTCTTGCTGATACTGATCAGGGATGTCTTACCGTCTTGGGATTTTACTCTTTCTGCACTAGTTTTCTCCTGCTATTGTATAGCTTGTTTATGGCAGGGGTCCACCAGACTGGTTTCCTTTTCTTGGAGGAGTGAGTCTTGGTTTTGTTTGGGATAGCATGATCCATGCATTCTTGTTGGTGCCCGTAGAGTGCATTAGTAAAGGATTTGCAGCTTGGGCAGCATTATCCTTTAGCATGGGGGCTTTGAAACTTTCCACCTCGGTCATAAGTAACGTCAAGTTTGCTTTTGAAAAGTTTTTCTCATGGTTACTTTGGGGGTTGGGGCAGAATGTGGATATCCAGAGTGATTTGTTTATGGTCAGATCTAACCAGCGAGGGGTCCCCCATGTTGATGATGACCAGGTCCAATATGTTGTCACCTCTGGTGGGAGTGTTAACCAGGTGATCCAGGCCATTTGAGTCTATAAATTCTAGGAAATGTTGGGCAAGGGAGTTAGTACTTGAGTAGTTCACCCAGTTAATGTTTGGGTAATTGAAATCACCCAATATCAGGGTGTTTGGTAGGACTTTATGTTTCCCAGTGTTTCCAGGAATGTGGGTCCTGGGACATGGTGGGTGATCTGTAGCAAGCTATAATTTGAATTGCAGTTTTGCCCATTGATAGTTGCACGTGGATGATCTCTGAGGCATCATGCTGTGCCACTAACCTGGAGGTGTGGGTATCCTTGATGAATATAGATACGCCCCCGCCTTTTGTATTTCGGGCTGGGTTTTGTGGCTGAAATGTATGGTATGAGCTGTAGCCTGGTAGTGCTGGGGTGCTATCTGGAGCCTTAAACCAGGTTTCTGTTACTGCACATATATCGATTTTCTCCATACTGAGGAGTGCCTTGAGTGGATGCATTTTGAGGTTTAGACTTCTGGCATTGAGCAGCATTACCCTCAGTTTTTTGCTACTTGTGGTGTTTACGGCGGTGGGTTTGTGTTTTGAGCCTTGCCTAAAAAAGTCACTATGGGGGTAGCAAGAGCCTTGGCCAGTATTCGAAAGCCTATGGGTGACAGGTGCAAGCCATCTCTAGTGAAGAAGCATGGCTTGTCGAGCATGCCATCCCAGGTTGACAGTCACTGGATCCCCTTTGAATGACACCAAAAGCTTGACCAATTGTTAAAATTGATAATTTTTTCTTTATACCATGGTATCATTCTTGGTGAGGGCAGGATGCTACTCAAGGTCAGGGTCATACCAGCCTGGGCTACATGATCAGAGAGGTCTTCCATGTCTCTTTTCATGTAGTCCAGGGAGGTATGGCTCAGGTCATTCACACCAACATGGACAATGACACAGTCATATTTGTACTTATTCTGGAGTGACCTGAGTGCTTGTGTTATGTAGCGGATCCTGGCACCCGACAGGCAGCTAACAGTAACCTTCTCCTTCTTCAGCCTAGTGAGTGGGACATCAGTTTGCCTGACTATAGAGTCACCTATTACTAGTGTGTTGGGTATGTTATTTTGCCGTAAGGGCTGTGATTGCACGGCACACTGGTTTTGTGAAGTATGTGTTTCATGGTTTATGTTGGGGGGTGGAGTTTGCTTGGGTGTCTGCTTTGGAGGTCTCTGTTGCTTTTGCCAATTTTTATTTAGAGCCTCTAAGTATGTTTTTGTGTATTTATGTGCGTTTTTTGCCAGTGTTGGTTTCATAGGTCTAAGTGAGACTGGTGGTGTGATGCAAGTAGTTCCCTTCTCCTCTCGACTGTCTGGTCCATTCTTGGGTTGAGAGAGCTTTGCCTGCAGTTTGGCTGTATAATTGCATTTCTTGCATGTATTGGTGTTTGGTGGTAGGAGGAGAGGGTTGTCTGTGTACATGAGGCAGTTGTAAAATTACCTCAAAATGCCCAGATTCACTAGTTGGACCGGAGAGTACACCTGAAACTGCCTTTTGGACATGCCTGGATAGGTACAGTGAACTGTTTTACTGACTGACTGTTAAGGTCGAATAGAAAGCCTTGCCCTTCTCCACAGTATGGGGGGGGGGGGTCTAGTGCTAAGGTTTATTAGTGCTTGCTATGAGTTTTGAGCAAGTGCCGGGCTGAGAATTGAATGGTTTGAGTGCTTAAGTTGAAAGTTTGTCTAGTTCCAAGGGAAAAATTGAAGAGTAGACTTTGTGGAGCCGGGAATACTTATACCCTAGCTAACTGGTGCTGCCCGGCATGCAAAACCTCATAGATGTGTGTTTTATAGCAGGGAATGAAAGAGATAGAAATTAGCCCAAAATGGCCAATAAACTACTAATTTCTGGGTGGAAACCACTCCTCCAGGGACAGATAGGCTGCTCAAAGCTCCCCTCTCTCACAGGTGAACAGAGAAATGTCCTTCTATCCAAGTAAGGTAATGGCAACACAGAAACTTGTAACATAGCCCTGAATTCAGCACTAACCTGAAGACTGGACTATACTAGCTTAGAAAGGTGGGAAAACAAGTATATTTTTGGTTATTTTTGTTTTTTTCAGAAAATAAAATTAGCAAATGCTCTCAGTGAGAGACAAGAAGTTTGCCTCTGAAAGCAGTTGGCCAGGGGAATTCTGCACATTCTGTTCTATGTGAAATTTGCAAAGATTCTTTTATGCACCTAAACATTGTTAGCTGTTTTTACCTCATTGCTAACTACTCTTACATGGAGATAAGCTGTCCACGGGTGCAATCAATTAATTTTGAGAGTTCTAACCATTCATTGTTGAGGGAAATGCAATATAATGTAAAGGTACAATGACATGACAAGCAGTTCAGGTAAAAAGTGTGAAATTATAGGAAGTGAATAAAAGATAGCTTCCCAAGCAGCTTTAGCACTTTAATGCGTTTCATAGAAAAGTACACAATTTAGTCTTATTTAAAGGTTGCTAGTGCATTTTTTTTTCGAGGGCTAAAAGGTAATGTTTTCTAAAAGCATACATGCTGATTTTCATATGTGGGAGGGGAACGGAGATAGGAATAGAATGGAAAGCAATCAGTTTAAGGGGGAACACAAGCTGTAAAAATGCTATTCAGCATGGGTAATCTTAATTTTAGATTAAATCATGCCTCTGGGTACAGCTGTTGATTTTGGACAATTGTTCCTGTCTGGCAAGTTAAACTTAATTTGTTGAAAATATATATAGTTTTGCATGTTTGTTGCAAGTTAATAGGGGGTGGAGATATTTTGAAAATGCATTTAGTTTTTTTTTGAGGATTTTCATTAAATCAAATAATCCTGAAAAATGTGACATACTGTAGGTTCAAGTGAGATGAGAAGAAAAAAGGTAAAAAAAGACAAACCTGACAAATATCAGTGTCTGCATGTATGACAAAAGTTGGAAATACACATTCAATAAAAATGTCGTATAAATATGTTGGAATAATAGCTTTTTATTATAATGGCTACTCTGTTCATATTATATTGGAATGTAAATCATCTTGCAGGTATAGACAAAAAAGGAAAGAGTATTGAATTGCATTAAGAAGTGCAGAGAACAAATTGCAGTGCTGCAGAAGTCATATTTGAAAAAAATTAGCATTTGAATTTGTCAAAGAAAGGTTTTAATGAAGGATATTCAGAAAAATATCAAAGACAAATGAAAGCAGGAGTAATATTACTTATTTCCAAAGTGCTTCTAATAGTGATAGAAGAGGAAAAAAGACCATAATGGTAGATTTGCAGTAGTAAGGGGCTATTGTTAAGGGATAGGAATTATGCTTACATGAAATTATATTCCACCAAAAACTGCTGATATGGAGCTTGACAAATTTTTGAGAGAAACAATCAGCTTCCAGCTGGGAATATCACTTACAGGTGGCGACAGGAACTTGATTTGTAATACTGAGGATGTATCGGGGAGCTAGAAGGAAAAAATGTAACAATAGAGAGTAGATTACTGAAGAAATTTATGAAAATATTTGGTATGGAAGAAATTAATTCAGAAGTAGGAACTTGGGCAAATTTACATATTAATCCTCAAGGAGCAATAACTGGGCTAGACTGGAGAGAAATTCTGTTTCACATGAAAAAGTGCATTTAACTGAAAGCTTTAACATACTTCCAATAACTCTTTTAGATAATTTGCCCATAAAAACTAAGATAAAAATGCAGGGTAATGAAGTAAAAATGAGATAGTGGGGCTTTCCCACCCACCTGTCTGTTAAAAAAGAGAGGAATTTAAGGAATGGGTAGTGAAAATTATTCAAGAGTTATTAGGAAATACAGACATTTCTTCACTACTGAGTGGGGTAAAATGAAAATGGAGTTAAAAATCAGGTAGAAATAAAAGAAGAAGAGATATGTTTAAGAAGTAATAGGAATGATTTAGAGGGGCTGATAAAGGCTCAAATATTGCAGAATAAGGAGTTTCTCACCAAACAAGAAGAAGAGCGAATGCAGAGTAGAGTGCTAAAGAGAAAACACTATTTGGATAAAATGCATGAGTTTAGAAAGATTGCTGTTAATCAACTATTTTTGATAACAACTCCAGACCACAAAAACTTTTAGCACAACAATATAGGAAACAGAAAACAGAAAAGACTGTCACCAAACATAGAGAGCCTATGAGAAAAAAAATAACCAAAGATCGTATAGAGGCATTAGAGATATTTTGGAAATTTTAAGCAAATTTGTAAAAAGCAGAGCAACATGGAAACCAAGAAGGAGAACAAATGGAAATATTTAAGGAAGACTTCATTATGCCAAGATTAGAGGAAGATGAGTCTCAACAAGTAATAGTTAAGATAGGACCAAAGAGATAAAAATGGTGATATATAATCAATCTTTAGGGAAGTCTCCAGGAACTGAAAGAACTCTGGTGAAAGTCTGGAAGTTAGGAAAGAAGAAAGTTATAATGATCTGGAATGTTTTTTAACAGTATTTTAAAAGAAGGGGAAACATCAGCATCTTGGAAGAAAGCTGTAATTGCTGTATTACCCAAAGAGGGTAAATAACCATCATACCTAGCTTATATAGACATGTTTCAATTTTAAACCATGATTATACAGTAATAAAAGTACCAAAATATGCCTTAGATAGACGAGGTGCTCCCAATCACTCAAATGTGCAAATAAACATAAACCAAAGTCAGTAATGAGTGGTGGAGCACAGCAGATCAAATAACCAGGAATACACCAGCTGTACGTGAAGGCTTTAATCCACAGTATCACAAACGACAAATATAGAACACAGAATGCTGCAGCTGATAAGCGCTTTCACTCAAGAAATGAGCTTCTTCAGATCAATTTACTGCTACCCATAGTGCCCCTATATATACACATAAATAAAATCAATTAATTATTCAAACCAGACAATTAGAGTAACATATCTAATGAAAAGAGTATATATCTCTTATAATAATTCATACATTATTTAAAATATATATTGCATAACAATAGATGTTAAAATCATATCTCTTATAATATTTAAGCAAATATATAAAAACTGTAAAAAAGTATATGTAGAAAAGATGTATATAAAAACGTATAAAAAGCATGTATATGTGACCTAGATGAAACACAGCTTGTAAACATATGAGCATCCAGACATTTATACTACACACTCTATAAGACATAATGGGATGTGGACCTATCCTATCTATATTTGACATTAATGTTCCTTCTTTTTTTCAGAGCTGGTTTTATAGAAGCTCTCTCATTCAAACCTGACCCTTTGTCAGCCCTCAACCTCATAATCCACTTGCTTTCCCTATCTTCTGTGTGGTTCCTAATGTCACCACCTCTAATGTTAGGTTTTATTTGTTCTAGAACTCTGAACAGAAAAGTGTGTGAACTACCTAATTCAACCACATGTTTAGCTAATGCATTGTGTATGTTCCCTTTTCTCATGTGGTATGTATGTTCAAGTATTCTGTCCTTAAACTGGTGGTTCGTTTTGCCCACATAGAACGCATTGCACATCTGGCAAACTGCCAGGTATACAATATTCATACTAACACATGTGGCCTCCACTTGGGTCTTGAACTGTACATGGGAGTCAGGATGCAAAAATACTGTTCCATTATCAATATAGATACATTGGTTGCAGTGCCCACATGCCTTGGTGAAACCAAGTTCTGTTTGTCGCCCATCCTTTTTAGAATAACATAACAGCCTCTTCAGATTTAATTTATTCCTATATAAAAAGCTCGGTTCATCACCTACCACCTGTTTAATCCCATTATCTGTACATAATATAGACCAATGTTTGTTAAATATATCCTTAAGACCCGTATGATCATTAGTATACGGTAAAGAAATCTTAACTACATTTCTCATAATTCGTCGATCCTCATCTCTCTCAGGTCTAGGTCCATAATATGGTGCTGCTCTACTTAGCCTAAGTTCCTGTATATCACTTAGCTGCTTGTCAATCTCTTTACCACTATAGCCCCTATCCGTCAATCTCTCTTTCAGATCTTGGATGCCTGTTTCAAAACCTGCATTGGTGGCATTAAGTCTAGAGACACGCATCCCCTGTCCTCTAATAATGTTGTTGAATATATAATTCGGATGCATGCTATACCTTGATAGTATAGTGTTGTGGTGACATGGTTTACGATATACTCCAGTATTCAAAAGGCCGTTATCCAATTTTTCAATAAATAAATCTAAAAAATCTATTCTATGAATAGAGTGACACATTGTGAATACCAAATAATTAGTTAAGTTATTAATCATCCCATGAAATTCCTTTAACGAACTATCATCACCTCTCCATAACATAAACACATCATCTACAAAACGTTTGTAAAATACTACAGATTGTATGTAATCATCAGTTCTAAATAGTACTTTGTTCTCCCAATGAGCTAGAAACATATTTGCATAGCTGTTTGCACATGGCGTACCCATGGCAACCCCAGCTTGTTGTTTATATAGTAACTCATTGAACATAAAAATATTGTTATCCAATACGATATTTAATAAATGTGTCAATAAGTCTATCTGACCTGGTGTAAATGTGCTATGCTCCGACAGATATTCTCTGACATATATAATGCCCAAATCATTAGGTAACACGGTGAATAACGATTGGATGTCAAACGTAACCAATACCAACTCATCATTGTTCACTCCACTATTCATACAATCATATAACTCAAGCAAGAACTGCTTTGAGTCTCTAAGTATCGTAGAATTAATGTTCAATACAGGACGTAGATGTTTTTCAATATATATAGAGATGTGTTCAGTGACCCAACCCTGCCCTGATACTACTGGTCTCATGGGTGGGTCATTGATACTTTTGTGTATCTTTGGAAAACCTTGTATCATAGGAACTAAAGGATTTGGAATTTTAAGGTACTCAAACAGTTCTTTATCAATGACTCTGCCATTAAACATATCAAGCAGGATATTCCCTACTTCTAAAGTGATGTTTCTCACTACACCTGCATCAATTCTTAAGTAAAACTTATCACTCAACAATCTCAACATAGCTGTTTGATAACACGTAGTATCCATAACTACAACTTGTCCCCCCTTGTCAGCCGGTCTAATTGTAACTGCCTCATTCAACTGTAAATTCCGTGAACTTTCTCTTTCCTTTCTACTGAGATTATCCTTGTTTTTTACATGTAACTTACCACTAAAATATTTGTGTAGTTCATCTTCAGTTAATTTTAGATAAGCCTCAACAAGTGGGTGATGTATCGGCGTGAAATTGCTTAACCTTTTAAATCCTAATGATGTCTCATTCCCAGTATCAGTATTCATAGTATTATTCTGAAACATCAATTTTAGCATTAAGTTCCGACAGAACATTCTTGTGTCCAGTACCGTGTCCGCTAGATTGCTATGCCCACTAGGAATAAAAGTGAGTCCTTTATTCAGTAAATTAATCTCATATTGTGTTAGCTCATATCTAGATATATTACAAACTAGTGAGTCATCAATGTGTGTACTATCATTCTTTAAGTACATATCCATCATATTCATTGCCCTATCTTGTTCCTCCACATTTTCTTTATTGTATGCTGTGGATGGAATTCCTCTGAGGCCTTCCTTTTTTGTCGCCCTCTGCTTAGGGATCGCCCCCTTTTCATACCCTTGTCCTTCCTCACGGGTAAAGGAAAAGGAATCTCTCCATGACCTGTTTCTGTCATATTCATGTTCCTACTAGTTGCCTTGGGTCTAACGACCCTATCATCCTGGTTTGGCAATTTATTCATAACCTGAACCTGAGGGTATAAATTCATTTGCATAGAACCATTATGCATAACACCATCTATTGTTGTATCTTTACTATTTCCTGTGTCATTATCTGCATGTATAATGCTGATAACATCCTCTGTGTCTATAGATCCACCTACTAACCTATTTGGTATGCTATTTGGTGATCTATTCAACACATTACTAATATCACTACTTGATCCTCCTGTACTATCATGCATAACAGTGTTATCTATCAAGTTAGAAACAGATTCTACGCCTCGCTTCGTAGTATCATTCGTATTAGTAACAGGAACAGTTCTATTATTACTAGCGTCACTATTCAACACATTATTCCTGTCTACAACTTCAGTCACATCCCTGTCGCCATATCTTGGCCATACAAAGACGTGACCCATCGAAAAATCTTTGTGGTCACGTCTGATCTTGTTTTGTTTCTGCTGGAGAAGTTTACGTTCAAGCGCCGAGACGCCATCCAGTAAACTCTCAAACAGGGGCATAACCAATAAATCTGAATACATAGAAAAAATGTCCGACCTTTGTAGTTTAATGTTTGTTATTAGGTCATCTTCCTCCGGCAAAAAATAGTCAATCAGCAGTTGCATATACTGCCTACTGACCTCTAAATTAATCTGCTGCCACCTCGTCATCAATTCAGGATGTTGGTCTCCCTGGTTCGGCATGTTAAAACATGGAGACCCCTCGGCACTATCCGGTGCTCCAAACAGTATTGGAAATGCATCCTTTGCGTCTGCAACCGTTTCAAGCGTCCGAAATCTTTTTCTAACTTGTCCAACATATGCTGTAACCTCTCCAAATCCACGATCGGCGCATTGTCGTCATTACTATGCGGCGAGTTGCTGAGCTGCCAGGATGCAACCCTAGAACACTGTAATTGCTGCTCGAATCTTTTCACCAATAGAGCTGATGAGCCCAGGTCTACACCCCGGGGCTCATAATCAAGCTCTATATCAACGCCATTCAAATCTTTCTGCATCTCGTATGTATACCTGTTGTGTATACTATAAATACGATAGATAGATAGATAGATACGTTATTATTATTATAACCGTTATTTCGTTGACCGATCTGCTTCTGTCAAGGCACAATAAAGTGAGCAGAAATAAAAGTACCAAAATATGCCTTAGATAGACGAGGTGCTCCCAATCACTCAAATGTGCAAATAAACATAAACCAAAGTCAGTAATGAGTGGTGGAGCACAGCAGATCAAATAACCAGGAATACACCAGCTGTACGTGAAGGCTTTAATCCACAGTATCACAAACGACAAATATAGAACACAGAATGCTGCAGCTGATAAGCGCTTTCACTCAAGAAATGAGCTTCTTCAGATCAATTTACTGCTACCCATAGTGCCCCTATATATACACATAAATAAAATCAATTAATTATTCAAACCAGACAATTAGAGTAACATATCTAATGAAAAGAGTATATATCTCTTATAATAATTCATACATTATTTAAAATATATATTGCATAACAATAGATGTTAAAATCATATCTCATAATATTTAAGCAAATATATAAAAACTGTAAAAAAGTATGTGTAGAAAAGATGTATATAAAAACGTATAAAAAGCATGTATATGTGACCTAGATGAAACACAGCTTGTAAACATATGAGCATCCAGACATTTATACTACACACTCTATAAGACATAATGGGATGTGGACCTATCCTATCTATATTTGACATTAATGTTCCTTCTTTTTTTCAGAGCTGGTTTTATAGAAGCTCTCTCATTCAAACCTGACCCTTTGTCAGCCCTCAACCTCATAATCCACTTGCTTTCCCTATCTTCTGTGTGGTTCCTAATGTCACCACCTCTAATGTTAGGTTTTATTTGTTCTAGAACTCTGAACAGAAAAGTGTGTGAACTACCTAATTCAACCACATGTTTAGCTAATGCATTGTGTATGTTCCCTTTTCTCATGTGGTATGTATGTTCACGTATTCTGTCCTTAAACTGGCGGTTCGTTTTGCCCACATAGAACGCATTGCACATCTGGCAAACTGCCAGGTATACAATATTCATACTAACACATGTGGACTCCACTTGGGTCTTGAACTGTACATGGGAGTCAGGATGCAAAAATACTGTTCCATTATCAATATAGATACATTGGTTGCAGTGCCCACATGCCTTGGTGAAACCAAGTTCTGTTTGTCGCCCATCCTTTTTAGAATAACATAACAGCCTCTTCAGATTTAATTTATTCCTATATAAAAAGCTCGGTTCATCACCTACCACCTGTTTAATCCCATTATCTGTACATAATATAGACCAATGTTTGTTAAATATATCCTTAAGACCCTTATGATCATTAGTATATGGTAAAGAAATCTTAACTACATTTCTCATAATTCGTCGATCCTCATCTCTCTCAGGTCTAGGTCCATAATATGGTGCTGCTCTACTTAGCCTAAGTTCCTGTATATCACTTAGCTGCTTGTCAATCTCTTTACCACTATAGCCCCTATCCGTCAATCTCTCTTTCAGATCTTGGATGCCTGTTTCAAAACCTGCATTGGTGGCATTAAGTCTAGAGACACGCATCCCCTGTCCTCTAATAATGTTGTTGAATATATAATTCGGATGCATGCTATACCTTGATAGTATAGTGTTGTGGTGACATGGTTTACGATATACTCCAGTATTCAATAGGCCGTTATCCAATTTTTCAATAAATAAATCTAAAAAATCTATTCTATGAATAGAGTGACACATTGTGAATACCAAATAATTAGTTAAGTTATTAATCATCCCATGAAATTCCTTTAACGAACTATCATCACCTCTCCATAACATAAACACATCATCTACAAAACGTTTGTAAAATACTACAGATTGTATGTATTCATCAGTTCTAAATAGTACTTTGTTCTCCCAATGAGCTAGAAACATATTTGCATAGCTGTTTGCACATGGCGTACCCATGGCAACCCCAGCTTGTTGTTTATATAGTAACTCATTGAACATAAAAATATTGTTATCCAATACGATATTTAATAAATGTGTCAATAAGTCTATCTGACCTGGTGTAAATGTGCTATGCTCCGACAGATATTCTCTGACATATATAATGCCCAAATCATTAGGTAACACGGTGAATAACGATTGGATGTCAAACGTAACCAATACCAACTCATCATTGTTCACTCCACTATTCATACATATTGATAATGGAACAGTATTTTTGCATCCTGACTCCCATGTACAGTTCAAGACCCAAGTGGAGGCCACATGTGTTAGTATGAATATTGTATACCTGGCAGTTTGCCAGATGTGCAATGCGTTCTATGTGGGCAAAACGAACCGCCAGTTTAAGGACAGAATACGTGAACATACATACCACATGAGAAAAGGGAACATACACAATGCATTAGCTAAACATGTGGTTGAATTAGGTAGTTCACACACTTTTCTGTTCAGAGTTCTAGAACAAATAAAACCTAACATTAGAGGTGGTGACATTAGGAACCACACAGAAGATAGGGAAAGCAAGTGGATTATGAGGTTGAGGGCTGACAAAGGGTCAGGTTTGAATGAGAGAGCTTCTATAAAACCAGCTCTGAAAAAAAGAAGGAACATTAATGTCAAATATAGATAGGATAGGTCCACATCCCATTATGTCTTATAGAGTGTGTAGTATAAATGTCTGGATGCTCATATGTTTACAAGCTGTGTTTCATCTAGGTTACATATACATGCTTTTCATACGTTTTTATATACATCTTTTCTATATATACTTTTTTACAGTTTTTATATATTTGCTTAAATATTATAAGAGATATGATTTTAACATCTATTGTTATGCAATATATATTTTAAATAATGTATGAATTATTATAAGAGATATATACTCTTTTCATTAGATATGTTACTCTAATTGTCTGGTTTGAATAATTAATTGATTTTATTTATGTGTATATATAGGGGCACTATGGGTAGCAGTAAATTGATCTGAAGAAGCTCATTTCTTGAGTGAAAGCGCTTATCAGCTGCAGCATTCTGTGTTCTATATTTGTCGTTTGTGATACTGTGGATTAAAGCCTTCACGTACAGCTGGTGTATTCCTGGTTATTTGATCTGCTGTGCTCCACCACTCATTACTGACTTTGGTTCATGATTATACAGTGTTTATGTCCATATTAGCTAAAAGAATGGCAAAGTTGTGGCAAAAATTGATGGATATGGATCAATATAGTTTTGTGGAGGGGAAGCAAACATTTGGGAACATTAACAGAAGAATGATGATCAAGAGAGAAGCAGAATGTAAGAAAATACCACTGCTGTTAGTGGGTCTTGATGCAGAAAAAACACTAGAGAGTAAGCTCGGATATTATGAGTAGGGCAATAGAAACATTTACTCTTGATACAATAATAAGGTTAATTAGGAGGGTATATGAAGGATTAGAGGCAAGAATTAAAGTGGAAGGGTTCTTCTCTGATAAGTTGTGTTTGAAGAGAGGAACCAGGCCTCTTTCCCCTCTGTTATTTGCTTTATATAGCCACTGGTAGGATATAATTGGTATAGTAATCAAGAAAATTTGCTTTATTCGCAGATTATATTATTTTATACTTGATAAATCCAAAAGGGGACATCTCAGTGTTGTACAGCATTTTGAGAAAGTTTCTAGTTTTTTCAGGATATAAATGAATGAAGATAAAACTAGCCATAAATTATATACCCATTCACTACTTGGTTCAGCAATACCTATTCCCATGGGGACATGATAAATTGAAATATTTAGGAGTATGGATTAAAAAGGCTTTTGTTATGGCAGCTAAGTATACATGGGCAGAGACCAAATGAAAGATAATAGAAAAAAACGAGAAACTAGAAGCTCCTGTTTATGGATATAGATAGTAAGATACAAGCAGTGAAAATGTTTTTATTCCCTTTAGTTTGATATACAGGTCAGGTATATTTTAATGCCACAGAAGAAGCTGTGGACAATAATTAAAGAGTTGAATGAATTTATTTGGGTGGTAAAGACAGTAAGAGTTAAGTAGAGAGGTTAATTCTCCCAAAAGAACAAGGTAATTTAGGATAACCTGATTGAAGGGATATTTTAGAACTACACAGTTAAGACTTATACACATAAAGCAAACAAAAAAGTTATAATTCAAAGTGGAAAGGGGGGAGTATAAGAAATAAGGAAAACATGGGATTGTGGATGCAGATTCTTAAGGATAATAATAACAACCATACAGAATATTACATACATAAAAGTTGCAGAAAATATTCTAAGAAATAAGCCAAAATGGGAATGGAGAAAGGAGATTTTTTGCCAATAGGGATGGATGCAAATAGGGTACAAAAAATAGGCAAGAGGAGGGTGGGGATTTACTGTAGAAAACTAGGAAAGCTACCAAGGTATTGGGAGTAAAATAATACATAGGGAAAGGTAATAGAGTGGGATGAGTCCAATAAGAAGTTTGGACTGCAGGCTAGAGACTGCCTTCCCTACCAAAGACTAATATTAGAGTACAGGCAAAGAGCAAAGGATAGGGGAATTTTAAGTTAAAGTCCTGGTCTGGTGGAGTTTTTAGTTGAATCTACAACAGATGGTGCTGTTAAAAAAGGAATAATTAGTAGGATATGTATAATATTGCATGGTAACTTTAGGAGTCAGTCAGAGGAGTTTAGAAAATACTGAGAGGAGAGACTGGAAAAGCAATAAACAAGGGAACAATGGGAGGCTATATAAAAGGCTCCCAAGTATGCAACCAAGTCCAGAAGGTTTGGGATTTTTACACAGAAGTATTTGTATAGGCATTTTTATACCCCAAGTGGACTTGCAAAGATTTTTTTCCTCAGGTAGATAACAGATGTTTGAGATATGATGGGAAAGAAAGAGGAAACCAGGAATATGCTCATAGCCGGCCTTAGGCATAGGCCAACTAGGAGGCCACCTAGGGTGCCGGTCTAGCAGGGGCACTTTTCCAGTAATTATTTAGTGTAGGTAGACCAGGATGGAGGTGCTGGGTGGTGTGGTGAGGGGCGCCATGGAGCCCTTTTGCCTAGGTCACCAGTTGATCTAAGGCCACTCCTGTATATGCTTTATGGGAGTGTAATGAGTTGGCAGATTTTACAACTGCTTACAGATTACTCTGTCAGAAATATTGAATCAGCAAATGGCTGTAACTAAGGAAATAATCCTTTGGAGCTGAGACACAGGATATGAATTACCTAGACATAGTAAGTCCTTATTAAGTTTAATTCTATTGGTTGCCAAAAAGGCATTTACTAGAAAATGGAAGTTAAAATCTAAATTAATTGTATTTGAAGTACTGAAGATTGCAAGAGAGGTAAAAAAAATGGAAGGGGGATCTTTAGAAAAGGGAAGGAAGAAAAGGATAAGAGGAATATCTGCAGAATGATGTTCAGGAGGAATAAGGTTTAAGGGAAGGCAGGAAATTAACAATTTATGTAATGCTGGCTTGAAAGACAGTTGTAAACAAAGAGAACACATGCAATGCATTGTGTGTAAATGGAAAATGTTAATATGGTTTATTTACTTTTCTATTAATTTATGTGTGCCTATGTCTTAAGTGATAATTTAATAAAGGTATGTATGTGCACACACACAAAAAAAATATCATCAAAATGTTTCCATAAAAATCACACATTGCTTCACTTTTTGAATATACAATACAAATTTGTTAAACCGTTTAACACCATGTTTTAAAAATGTTTCACTTTAGCCCTATCTTAAACTTTGTTTTTAATTCAGGTTTTTTACTACTTCATTTAAATCTGGGGGAATATACACCACTAGTCTTAACTGCTACTGCATACTTTTCTTTCTATTAATGTGTCTAAATCTCTCTCCATTCATGTAACTGTACTCTTTCTAAAACAAAAGATAAGACCTTCCTACACTTAACAAATATTTCTGCACATCTCTGAAGTGCATTATATTTGATTTTAGTTTTAATAGAATACATATGCTCCCTTATACTTTATCCTTAATTCCAGCTTTCTGTCTTCCCTTCATGAAAGTAATGCACATTAACACCAAAGGTTCTGCCTGAGAGCTCAGGAAAAATATACTGATTGTCCCCCTTATGCTGCCAGAAGTCTTGACAATTGTGGAAGGGATTAAGGCTGTGAGCTGTAGTTCATGTGGTACAGGGTTTGATTCTTTTAGCCCTCGTGACCCACGAGCATGTCACTTAACCAGACACTGTTCTCGAGTCGCCTGGAAAACGGATAGCGTGTCCAGTGGTCCTAACTGGTTAATAAATGGGTATTATTATTATTATTATTAGTATTGGTATTATTATTATTATTACTTGCAAAACCTACATATCACATGCACAAACGTTCCTGTTCTCTTATTACTTTGGCTGTTTTGCCCAGGCTCTTCCCAAAAGACCATTAAGAGCACACTCTCTGTTATGTGTTACTTCTGGATACAAACCTTCTGTTTCCTCAAAGCCTCAGGTTAGCTCTAAAAATGTTCCAATTCCATTCAACAATATCAGAAGGGGTAATATGGATAGCCCCGTAGCTTCACATTTTGTTAAAACACACAATGGCAATAGTAATGGGTTCATTTTCAGTGCGCTAGCTAGACCACATTTTCAGGGAGGTAATTTTAAAACAGAATTGAATAGGGTGGAACATAAAATGATTTATAGCTATCATACTGTATATCCGAGGGGCATGAATTTAGACAGTGGTATTATAGGTTGAATTAAGTTAGTTTTTTTGTTTCTTTGCTTTATTGTGCCATCAAATATGTATTAAATCATAGCATATTTAAGCATATATCTTATTTTGTATTGGCACATTAGCAAGAATGTTTCTCATCAATTTTCAGCATTTGCATTGAATTTTAAGTGTTATTATTTGCACTTTAAAAATTGTATTCTGAGTGGCACTTTAAAATTTGGACTTTAATTAATTGTATTAAATTAATTGGTTATTGAATTAATTGTATTTGATATATAAAACGATGTTTCTGGCATGGTTAGATGTTCCACTGAAGGCGAATTGCTGAGGTACTAGGACACGCTAATAAATGGAAAATTTCTATCATCTTTTTGTTTGAATATTCTTTTATACCATCTCTGATTGGCCTATATAATACCTTCCTTTCTTTCACTGCTTCTTTTGTTACTGAAGCTACTGTGTTCACTTGCTATCCCCTTTTCTACAAACAATATCGTAAAACACTTGGTGTGACATCCCTGAACTGGCCCAGTAACTAAGGAGCCTCAATCCTCACCACTGGCAATAGTGAGGGATGTACACAATGAGAGGATGACAAATACACACACAGTAAAGTACAATTTCCCTGAAGAGCACACAGAGATCAGTCAGTCTGGGGCTGGTTTCTCCCTCTTTCTCCAGATCCTCAATAAGACTCCCCACTGACAGAGCTATAGGGATAAGATCTCAGCTGAGGGATCAAGGTAAGACCTCCAGCACCCTATCTGTCCAACCAGTGCTTCATGTCCCTGCCCAATTAGCTGACACAAACAGACTTTGAGATCTGATTTATATACAAACAAAGACACACACCTAGGAAAGGCTGGCACAGGTTTACTACCTGTGCTCCCTTCTGCCCTGACTATGAGGTAGTTATCACTCCCACCAACCCCTACTTATCAGCTACTTAAGGCTCGTACAAAGGGTGACCAATCCTACTGTGTAATGCTACTATTATCCAAATGGTAAGTGTGACCAAGAGCAAGGATATTGGCGTGGCCTACACAGTGTCACCAAATACATATGCAAGTACTCTAGGAGCTTAAATATCTCTAAACAAATCAGCCACCAAGACAGGTTTAAATATATTTAACAATAATAAAAGAACAAGACAATACTCAATAAACACAGTAACTACAGTGTTCAGAATCTCAGGAAATATTTTAAAACAACATTGCAGGACAGTCTCAAATAAATACAGAAAACATCTAAGCTAATTTTTACTATATTCCTATCTATATCTAAAATATACCATGCCTTAAATAACTTACTCACAGAGCAAGGCAAATGCAGATGAGTGGATGATCTTGCTAGGTCCAAGACAAAACACAAAGTGCCCAGTCTCTCTGTGAGAGAGTTCTTAAGTTAATATCAAAATATTACTGCTGGGTTAGCTTGGATGGCATTACTTTTTGTCACCTAACTTTAGTTCCCATGCTACCCCCCATTGTCTGAAAGTACAAGCATTTTTAGCATCTCTATGTGAAAAATACATATATTTCAGAACTGCAAAGCTGCTAGGAAGTCATATAGCAATAAACACTTTATATTTTAAACTCAGTAATTACTTTCCTCCAAGACAATAGAATGAAGCTTCTAGCTCTAGACATCCTGTCTCCTTGCTGCATTAACTAACTTTTATAGCACATTGTAAAGCACTTAATTTCAACTTATTTTCTTGAAGTTTTGTAATCTTGTATGTTCCAGCAGGGTATGCTGTGGTTACATTCTTGGAGCTCAGTATATAACATGCAGTTCTGTATAAATCACATCAATATTCACAAATGACAGAATTATTTACAGAATTCCAGATAGCTGGGCTGGCAGTGTCACAAATAGAAAAAAATCTGCATTCCCTCAAATAACTTTTAGAATTCTAACAAACACATGTTGTTTTTTTACTGTTTTTGCTTTTTTCTTGACAACCATGTGTGGTCACTCTCACAACATCCACAATTATTCCTGCTACTTGCTTTTAAACACCCTAGTCACATTTCTTTTGTGCTCCAAATTTTTCAATATCTGCAAGTTCAAAAGCTATTCTTAATGTTATCATGGAACTCGTAGAGTTAGTCTACCTCCTCTGTTTAAATAAATAAGCCAATTATATAATAGCAGACAAAATGTAATCAGTAATTAGTGTTCTTTCCCGTTTGACCATTACCTGGTTTGCATACCTGGGGCCATGACTACCCCCACTGAAATACCTGTTAACTGCTTAAAATATTTATTGTCAAACAAAAAAATAGTCGATGTTCTTCATAATGATGTAGCCTAAGCTAGATGGGTTAAATCCTGCATACGATATAACAGCTGGCCAGCTTCCAAGGCTACAGGGCACCTTCTACACATTCAAAGCATTAGTCAGCTTGAGTTGAATTGCCTAAAAAGACAGGTCTGGCACCAAGTCCTTCAGAACTTTCATTCTGCTGAAGAGAGTACTCCCTGGCAGGCTTTTGAGGTTTGACGGTCAGCTTGTGCCATTCCATTACTGAGCAGATAAGTTCCTTTTGGAGAAAAATCTTCCACATATTATAATGTATGGGAAAGTACATTTTAAGCTAGAAATATGTGTTTTCATTGAATGTCACGCAAATTTGCTGTACTTTTAAACAGTTTGTGACAGTTTAAAACATGATTTAACATCGTCAAACCACTTTTTCTGTAGAGAAACTGTTCATAAATTACTTTTTGGAGGCTGGTAAAGTGTAGTAGAGTGCTTTTTACTGCATTTCTATTGGGAAAAGTGACTTTCTACCACTTATGAAATTTAATAGCTTGTGCTGCTCAGTTTAGCTGGGGAAGAAACACCAATTTCAGCTTAACTGTGGAACAAGCTACCGGTCCCATGGTCAGTCCTTCTTCTAGCCAGAAAAAGAAAACAATAATTAAACCACCTTTGCCTTTGCCACCACAGCAGGCTAGCAGTGTGCCTCAGCCACAGGGGGGTGACTCTGCTATGGCCAAAACTGGTTTCTCAGACCACTCATCATTTGCCCAGATCCCTCTGATGTTGCCCATACAGCCAATATAGACTGTGGATTAGCCACACCCTGTGCAGCTATTGGGGTCTCCTCAATTGGCAAGAGAGAGACACTTCTATCAGTGATAATAACAACAACACTTCAACCTTACTTTTTCTGAGTTCTTTGCACCTTGACGTGTTGTTATTATTATAGTTTTACTAAAGAGTACACTTTGGCCTCTGTTTTGGATTGTTTTTTTTCTTTTTTTTTAGTATTCTGTTTTTGGTTTCATATTTACTGATGGCTTGTGCAATGGACAAAGAATTATTGGATTTAAGTTTACATCCTGTACCTGAAAGTCAAGATAGGCACTTCAGGACTTGATAGCAGTGTTGGCTGATACACAAAAAATTTGGCAACACTAACTGGTTCTATGAAATTTGCTAACATCTTTAAGAAGAGAGCAGAGGAAATTTCTGATGATTCATTTGAAAGTGGTGAGATTGTTAAATATGTTCCTATTAAATCCGCTCCTATTGGTACCTATAGAGATGCTGCTTCTGCCTTAAATACCAACTGTAACCCCTTTTCTTCTATCAGGGAAGAGCCAGATCCACTACCAAATGGTCCTTACATAGACGTTTTATTAACTGATCTCGAGAAAGAGCTCAAAAAATATATAGCCCTTTACATAGAGAACAGTTATTTTGAACACTGCATTCAACTTCGTTTTGTGCCAAAAGGATTACGAGTATTCAAAGTGCCTAATGTGGTAAGTGGAGATGTTCATACCTCCCAACCTCTTACAGAAATCTGGACAAAGCCATAAATAAAAGTGGAACAGAGGCCCAAAAATAGAGACATTTTTAAATATTGCTCCTACAAATTTAGAAAGTTGATAGAATAATAGGTTTTACATTAGCATGCATTTTCTGAAGGATATGAAGTCTGACGTTCAAATATATGTCATTATTTTCTAACTTCAGTCTTTAATGTTTGCCACTAATTTACCAGAAAATCACAATTTTTTGAAAAAGGGACCAAAAATATGAGACAAAAAAATCTGGACATTCTGTGAAAATCTGTACAGTTGAGAGGTAGGATTTTAGATGATCCATTTTTTGACGAACTAACAGAATTTTTTAACAACACAGGTTTAGAGTTTCTGAAGTTATTAATTAAAAACAATAATTCCAAACTGGTTAAACTTCATGCCAGTTTGGAAGCTCAGGATAATGATATTAAAGGAGCACCGCATATTTCATGTGAAGCTAAACATGACTTTGAGCGAGTGTTGATGAACATTGATCGTTATGAAAAAACTTATCGCTCACAAACAAAAAAAGATTGAGTGTGATTTACTAGCATACAAATCAAAAACTGCTTATACCCTTGATAGCAACAGTAATATGACAAAGGCAATCCAAAATTTTAACATTTTTGCTTCTCATTTGGTTCCTTCCACTAATAGTATTCCATCAATAAGAAGCTCTAGCACTTTAAATGTCAGCAGAAATCACGCCACTTTTTCTGAACTTACAAGTAATACTGTCAACATCATGAATGGGTTTTCAGTCAGCGAGAATTATGATAAGAACTTCCCAAGGTTAACATAGGAGCCTTCCAATGATAGTTCCAATACGGAAAGTGAGGACGGGTAATCAAAAAACTTGGAAAGAAGGGCAAACATTGACAAAACAAGAAACAGGATGGTCTTGGGACAAAACCAGGAAGAGATACGTGATAATGTCAGTAGAACTGGTACTAAAGTCTTTAATTTAAGTAATTTCCCTCTTAATGAGCATCATTTAAGAGCTTTAAAATTAGGTTTAAATTTTATTCTGAGCCACAGAACTAAGCTTACTCAAGCTATTTTGGACCTAAAATTTTACACTAGGAAACTCAATTTGTACTTTATTTTAAAAGGTGCTAACATGAAAAACTGCTTGTCTAACCACTCAGTATTTAATCCTCCATTACATTTTACTATAAAATGTTTTGAGAATGTTTGTGAGAATGATTTGAGAACTTATTTAAAGAGCAAGCATGTTAGACATTATTGTAATTTAACTGAATTTGAACACAGAGCCTTGAGAGAGTTTTGAGAACAGAACCAATTAAGGTTCATGAAGGCCGATAAGGGGGCGGTGGCGGGTTGGCGATTATGGAAGTAATTGATTATAGAAAGGCTATAGAAAAACTTTTAGAGAACACTGAGGAATACCAAGAAATCCCTCTTTTATAAGAGATTCTTGGGACTTTAACAGCATTTGGAAATTTAACCAGGGATATTCCTATTGTACTTCTAAGAACTGTTTCCTTACAGTTGATATGGTATCACTTTTTATGTTGATACCACAAGATGATGGTATTGATTTTGTTAGGAATTACTTTATTAGGTACACTATATATGAAGCCACACAGTACAATTGTTTGTAACTTTGTTAGAAATTTTGCTTGAGAATAACATATTCTTTTTTAACAACAAATATTATCGGCAAAAAGAGGTGTTGCAGTGGAGGTTACTGTTGTCCCAGCTTATGCAAACATTGTGTTAGGCTAGTGGGAAAGAGAAATATTTTCTAAAACAAAGTTTTTTGGTAATATTGTCTTTCAAAGAAGATTTGTTGATGTTTATTTTAGAAGGTGATGTAGATATACCAGCTTTTGTCAGCAGTTTAAATGATGCCTCTGCATTTTTTAGTTTCGCTATAGCAGAATTTGGGCAAGAGGTTTCTTTTTTGGATGTAAAATTAGTATGGAATAACTACATTAAGAACTTCCAAAGTAAGATACATAGAAAGGACACATTTTCTAATAGTCATATTCACTTTGGAAGTAACCACCCATATCAGATGAAAAGAAACCTCCCCAGAGGACAATTTATCAGAGCCTCAAGGATGATTAGTGATGACAAGGTTTTTGAAAGTGGAATTAAATTTATAACTAAGTTATTTACTGATAGAGGGTAGAATTTAACAAGTTTGGACAGGGCAGCACAGGAAATATTTAGTAAAAGACACAGTATGTTTAAGCCTATTCTTCATGATGGCTTTGAAAATAAAAATTATTATAATACTGAAGAAGGTGTCCAGAATGGAACTTCTAACCAAAATCATGGTAAGCAATTTGTGCCTCGTTATGCATTGGATATTTCAGTAGATATTGTAGGAATTAGATATTTAATAGCAAATAACAGGAAAATTATTAGTGGGAATAAAGATTTGGTTGGGGTTTTGGGTGAGCTTCCATTGTTTGTGTATAAATAAGACTTTAGTTTTAAACATTTGTTCGAGAAAGATGACAACAAGGTAATGCCATCTGACACAGACAAAGGTAGGGGGACTTATAAGTGTTACAATTGTTCCATTTGTAGATTTATTTATGTTGGCCCCTCTTTAGTGTTGTCACATTTAGCCTTTATCGTTACACCTAATGGAAGGTTTCATTGTGGATCCAAAGGAGTAGTTTACATTGGGATGTGATTGTTTTTATGTGGGTAGGACTACTAGGTGTCTTTCTGACAGGATAAAAGAACATTTATATGCAACTAAGACTAAAGACAACAACAATGCATTGTATAAGCACACCATGCTGTGTGAAAAATATGAAAAGTTTTACTTTGTAGTATTAGAACAAGCCTACCTGGACGGGGGGGGATTTTAAAAGCCAGGTAGAGAAAAGAGAGATTCACCGGCAAATAAAGTTAAAGGCTTATGCTTTACCTGTTTTGATCTAACACATAAATATTGTGTTTTTTCAAAAGCAGAAAATTGAAGGGTTACATTAGATGGAGTGTATCTGCTTTAACTGAGTTAATTAAAACTGGAGCTTTTTATTAATTGTTAAGAACTCTTGATGCATATAATATGAATGCTTTAATTTAGTTTTGTATAAGTTCTGATGAAGTTTTACGAAAGCGGATATTAAAAGAAACTATTCTAACCTTACTTTTTTTGAGTTCTTTGTGCCTTGAAGTGTTGTTGTTGTTGTTGTTGTTATTATTATTTTAGTCAAGAGTACAATTTGGCCACAATTTTTTTGACACTTCTATCAGTGTTGGAAGACAGGGTAGGTAAGATGCCTCTACTTAACCAGAATGGTATGCCCATCTCTTGGGAGGTTGTTGCTTCCACTAAAAATCCTGTTTGCACTAATTTTCCTGTCAAAAGAAACAGAAAAACAAACATATAGCTTTTCCTTCTCAAGATTCACTGGACTTGAATAGTTTATTAGGACTGGTTCAGGGTCTCCCCCTCTCTCTATCTCTGAAATAATTTCCAGAAGGTGACAATGTTTC
Source organism: Protopterus annectens (assembly GCF_019279795.1). Lineage (NCBI taxonomy): Eukaryota > Metazoa > Chordata > Ceratodontiformes > Protopteridae > Protopterus > Protopterus annectens. The sequence goes on along the minus strand of NC_056739.1, from coordinate 99,237,132 downwards.
CATAGGCAGAACACTAACATTTCTCAGTCCCACAGAAAATACTGTGAAATGTTACAACTGGAATTCCCAGAACCTCCTCCCAACCCCCAACTCTCCCGCCCACCACCACCACCACCAGTGCTACCAGCATTGGAGGATGAGTTTGTCACAGCCTGTGACTTACTTGGTAGTCAGTCTGTTGCACCTAAGAAAGCAGACATCATGTATGAAGTTCCTCAGTATGTCAAATTTCTATTCATTCATCAAGACCTGACCCAGTAGCTATAGCTTTAGTTAATCCAGCTAATGACAAGCATTTTGTTAATTATAATCATTCCTCTTCTCGCAAGCATGGTAAAACAATTGCTAAGTTTCTGGAAACAAGTGCATGGTTCCACAACTTTAATTTTCAGAATTATTAATTGCTAGGCTCATATATTAAAATGTATTCTGAATAATGTTGAAAGTACGAGGAATGTTTTATCTGCAGTTCCTTCCTATGATGAAAATCTGCTTGTATGGTTTAGTGTCTTCTGTTTCTCAGGTCACAATTCATTAATTCATTTGAAGTGTTATTTATGACTGTGTAGATACTATCAAAGGCTGTTGCCATTTGTACTGTGTCGAGGAGGCTGGATGCATTCATTCTCAGAACCTCCCTGAGGATGTAACAAAAAATATGTTTTAAATTCACCTTTGGATAGAGACGTAGTTTTTGGACCCTGTGCTGCAGAGATTATCAAAAAATGTGATGAGAGGGGTAAGCTGATGCACGGAATCTCTAAATTTTCACCCCTTCTTCTCTACATTTTCCAAGAGATGTTCTGCTTCCTCCTTCAGTTTTGGCAAGAAACAATACAGACTCAGCAAAATGGTGTGGTGTTATGCAGAGGTTTAAAAAGACAACAAAAGGAAGTTCCAAAAAGAAAGCAGGACTAACCCCCTCCCCCTGAACAAAGGACAGTCAAATAAGTCAGAATGACTATGTAAGGGACTTTGTCTCCCCCTCCCACACTTGCAATCCTTTATCCCAGAAAGTCTGAATCTCAATTTCTCTCTTTTGGCACATATTGTTTCAGATAAATGAGTTCTGAGACTGATTCTGCAGGGTTACAGATGGCAGTGGGAATAATTCCCTCCTTTCCAATGTATTATTCTACATCCACCAAACCAAATCCCAGTGTTCTCGAAACAGTTCCTCTTCCCAGGTGGGAAGGGATTTTATTCAAGAATGTTTCTGTTGACAAAGAAACAAAATGCCTGGAGACCAGTTCTGGAAACCAGTATGTAATGTTGCACGGGTTCAAAATGTTTCTGCTTCACAATTTGTTACCCCTTCTTCCTTATTTGAGAGTTTTGGTAACCTTAGATTTAAAAGCTGCTTATCATCACATTCCTATTCATCCAGACTTCAGATATTTCTTAAGGTTTTATGTCTCTGGATCAAATGGATCACATTATCTGTTCTCTGTCTTACCCTTTGGGCTATCCACCACTACTAGACATTTCACAAAGTGTCTAGCTCAAGTTATAGTCCAATGCAAGTTACCGGTATCCACATTTTTCTATATTTCGATGACTTGCTTATTTTTGCAGAGTCTTTTTCAAAGTGTCGGGAATCTTTCACTTGGGAAACAGATCTCTTAAGCAGGCTGGTATTCCAACAGAACATTCAAGTCTTTTTGACTCCATCACATAGGATTGAGCTCCTGGGGTATCTGCCAGACACCTCAGTACAAAGAACTTTTCTTCCACAACAGAAAAAAATAGATCTATATTAAGATCTGTTTCAGATGTTTTCCACTCAGACTTCAGCCTTTGCGAGGGGAATACCTCAGGATACTGGGTCTCATGTCATCAGTGATGCTCATGATACCTCTGGCAAGACTCTATATGAGAAAGATATATGATATCTAAAGTCTCTTTGGTCCCAGCACCAACACTCATTATCTTTTCAGATTCCAGTTCTGGGATTTGTAAGAACAGAAATCACTTGGTAGGGACAGCAATTATCCCTGAATCCAGGTCACCCCTTCTCTCCTCCTGCTCCAAAGCAGTCATTCACCACAGACACTTCTGAATTTGCTTGGGGAGCAGTGTCAAGAGGATAAAAGTACAAGGTATCTGGGACAACAAAGACAGACACAAGCACATAAATATTAAAACAGATGCTTACCTTTATCAGGGGACTCAACTTCTGAATTACATTTGGTCCCCAGGACCATTTCAAGTTGTTATGGACAGTACCACAGTAATGTGGTACATAAACAAGCAAGGGGGAACCAGATTTTACCTCCTATGCAGCACAGTCTCACTCTACAAGCTTCCTACATTCTGTCAAAATTTTGTGGCAGATATTCAAGCAGGACAAAAGCAGTCCTTCAGAAATGGAAACTAGCTTGGGGAATCTTCTGAAATGTGATTCATCAGTGGGAGTTCCTCATATAGACCCTTTTGTCAACTCTCTGAACAATCAGCTGGCAAATTTCTGTTCTAGGACTCCATGCAAGAAGGCCTGGAATTCAGATGTATTTCGTTTTCCTTGGACAGGAATGTTTCTCTATGTTTTTCCACCTTTTACGATTATATCCAGGATACTTCTCAAGATTAAGAAATAATCCTCCAAGGTCATTGTGGTGACTCCATAATGGCCCAGGCAACAGCAACTCTTCCTTCTTTTGGGACTGGTCAGGGGCAATTACCACAAGCTTCCTCATAGACTGGATCTACTTACATAAGAACAGGGGTGTTTGGTACATCCTGACGCCAAACAACTTCAGCTGACTACTTGGATGATAGGGTCTTAATACCTTTTAAGCATCTGTTTACTGAAGATATTCAGCAGGTATTAAAGCCTGCTACTAGAAAAACATATATTAGCAAATGGAAAAGTTTTCTAGTTGGTGCCAAGTTGGTGCCAAAAACACAACTAGCACCCATTCAGGATTCATTGGTTCATAGTTTTATACTAGGCTAATGATCACCAGAGCCTCTATAAGCCTAACTGTGCAATCCAACTCAGTTGTGTCCTTATGTAACATGGGAGTTTAATAGGAAGTGGCATGTTAGTTAGGAAGTTTCTAGAGATTATGGGGGGGGGGGGTATATTAGTTTGGCCATTACAGTCTTTCTCTGTCTATCAAACGTATGGGGGCCAGACCTGGGGTGAACTTCTGATTTCTCAGCCATTGGTCAAGGTTATGCTTAAATAGGGTTATGGATGGACTCTACTTCACATGGATGAGGGCATTGGGATCCACTGAGACACATATCTGTCCCATCAACATGTCTTATTTATGTCACAAGAAAAATCCAAAATCCTTGAATCTAGTGGTTCTGATGCTGTTCATTTTGTGCATGTACAAAAGATCCATCAGATCTAGATCCGAGGATGCCTTGTATGCCAGGCATAGATCGCCTCTCAGTAACTGGTAGAAGACCGAGTATAGAGATTGGGCTTTAAGATGATCCATATAGAACAATGTAGTTATACCCTGAATTCTCCTGGTAATGAACCCATGTTGGTCTAAGGCCAGAAACTGTCTATATATGTTTCCAGATTCCTGATTACTGGGTCACCTCTTGGGGGTGTCCTATCACTGGAGTAATTAGCCTGTGGCAGTTTTCCCAAGAGACACTACAATGCATTTCTTGGCATTGAGTTTTTGGTCAGTGACTTTGGCACCAGTCATTTCTCTGTGTTAGACCCTCTTGTAAGATATCTGTATCATGGGAGGAATCTATGATAGCTCAAAATTTGCAGTCATCTGCAAACTTGGTCAACTAAAGTCCCTTGATTTAAGCCTTTACCTCTGAGAAGTAGATGCCAAAGAAGAGAGGTACCAATACTGAGTCCTAAGGTACACTGCTGGTGACCAGTCTCTTAGTGTAGGTGGTATCACCAATCCTGACTTCCTGAGTCCTGTCTGTGAGACAACTGGCAATCCATCAAGTTATGTTGGGGTTTATGCCCAGTTCAGTGAGTTTGTTAACTATACCCGAGTGGGGTATTGTATCGATCATATCAGTCAGGTCCAGGTAGGTGGTATGCATCGTTTTCCCGTAATCCATTGCCTTCTCAAATAAGTCCACCACGTTTAGTAGGCATGACCTTCTCTTGACAAAGTCAAACTGGAAAGGGGCCAGTGTCTGAAGGTTGCCTATGTCTTTGTTGATCATTTCCATGATAATTCATTCCATGACTTTACATATTAGACAAGTCAGACTAATAGGTCTGTAGTTTCTGGGGTTTACTGTGAAGAGGGATAAATGTTACAGTCATCTATTCTCATAGTGCAAAGCCTGTTTTGAGTCTATAGTTGAAAATGGCTCAAGTTGGTCCTGATAGGTCATATGTTAAGCTATTTATGAGGCATTCCAGGATATTACCAGGGCCAATTGAGGCTGTGGTTTTGGCCTTAGTGAGCACCACCGGTACCTGTTCCCTGTTAATAGTTGGGGGGTCATGCTAGTAGGTATTTCACTGGGGAATGAGGGGGGACTGGTGGGTAAAATGTGAAATAAATTTATCAGCCAACAAATTCGCTATGTCAGTCTGCTCAGTGAATGTGGCACCACTGACCACCAGTTTGGCACACTGGTGTATGCTGCCTTTGAGATTTCAGACACAGTTGTAAAAGGCCATGTAGTTGTCTTTAGCCTGTGAAGATATCTTGACCTTGTAATTGGCTTTGTCAGACTTAATTAGTCCTCTTAGTTTCCCATTTAGTTTAATCAGAAAACTCTATCATTATGGGAGTTGATCTTCCTGATTTTAGCCATGACTTTTTTTCCTTTTGTTATATACTCTATTAATGTTAGGATTCCACCAGTGTAGTTTGTTTTTACAATTTCTTTTGGGCTTACCTCTAGGGTACAGCAGCATCTATACAGCCATTTATGTGGTTGTACATGGTCTCTGTAAACAATTCCACATAGGTTGCTGTGAAATCAGGGTTGGGAGGGGTAATGAAGTTTGACAAACTATCACATAATAGGATGTAATTTGTTTTAGAGAACAGTTCCTAACTATTACAGTGTTTGCTGGGGTTACCAAGATGATTTTATTTTGAAGGGGACAGCTTTGTGGTTCAACCTCACCAGTGAGGGTGCGACACTTGGGGAGGGGTGCAGTACTCTCCCATATTGGTGAGTACCAGTTCCATGGTTTGAACTTCTGGTGGGTTAGAGAACTATCTGGTCAAGAGTATTTGTGTTAATAAAGTCCAGGAATCATTGTCCCTTCAAATGTGAGGTAGGGTATGTTTCACACTTTACAGAGGGGTATTAAAGCCTTCCATGAATAGGGCTGAGTATCTCCAGCAGGTCTACGTAAGGTTTTAGGGACATAGAGGGTGACCTGTAGCTTGCTAGGATATGGTATGGGACTTTGTGGTGATCTGCACATGGATAAATTCCAGGGCATCATCCTGTTTAACCAACATAGAGTTATGCTTGCTGCTAATAGACTGAAGCTCCTCCAACTTTTGTCTCTGTCTGTGCAGTTGATGGTCTAAATGTTTGGAAGGCACTGAAGCCTTGCATTGTTAGAGTGCTTTCTGCCGATTTAAACCATATCTCAGTAATGGCATACATATCTATATTCTCTAGAGTTAGGAGAGCTTGTATGGTGTGGAGTTTCATGCTTAGGCTCCTAGCATTGAGCAGTAACACCTTTAGGTTTATTTGGGTTTTATTTGCAAAGTCGGTAGGTTTGTCAGTTTGGCATTGCCTAAAAATGGCTCGGGGGGGGGGGTGGATAAAATTTTAGCCAATATTTGGAAGCCTAGGGGGAGAAAGGTACATACCATCCTTTGCAAAGAAACATGGTCTTTTAATCGTGTCTTCCCATGCTGACAAATATTGAATCCCCTTGGAAAGACACTAGAACTGTGCCAATTACTGAAGTCAATCATCGTTTGTTAATATTGTGGCACCATCCTTGGTGAAGGTAGAATGCTGCTCAATACAATACCTGCCTAAGACGTACTCAGAGAGATCAGCAATGTCTCTCCTCATATAGTTCAAGGAATAATGTCTCAGGTCATTGTATTATGATAGAATCATACTGATACCTGTGGTGTAGTGACTTGAGTGCATGCGTAACTTGAAGGAGCCTGGCTCCAGATACACAAATAACCATTATCTTCTCCTTGTTAAGTCATTAAGTCATGTGAGTGCGACATCTGCGTGTCATACAATGGACCCCCCTATGACAAGAGGCCTGAGTATTTGTGGTGCTTGGTGTTGCTTTTAATGAGTACTTTAAAGACTGTTGAGGATAGGCATTGCCATTTATAGGGTTGGGAGGTCTGATATTTGTCAGGATTCATCTGCAGTGCCTCGGCATAGACTGGTCTATGTGTGGTGGATGTAATGCGTATATTCCTGACAACCTTGTTTGTGTACGAGATTTTTGCCTCCAGTGAAACTGTGTATGTGCATCTCTCAGATAATGTATTTTAAGGGTTAAATAGTTGTCTGTGAAAATGAGACAATTGCTTCATTGTCTAATGATGCCCATATCTAACAAGTTGTCTAAGGAGACATTTGGAAATTGCATACCCATGTTGTCCAGACCTATACTTGGGTGGACTACTGTTGGTCGTGGACTGGGTTATTCAGAGGTCTCCTTGGATAGTCTTGGGTTTGTGCAAACGAGCTGCTCTAAGTTTGTCTCTGTGCAATGGATTTGTTTTAGCCACACTAAGTTACAGGTTTCAGTTCTAAGGGAAGTTTTAGATAAAATTTACTTTCTGGGTATTTGTGTCTGTATAGGGTACTGCTAACCTCTTGCTGTAATAACACCAGTATTATAGATATATGGAAAACATTGGGTGGGAAAGCACTTAAATAGGTTACACAACAGACAAAAGCAATGAAAGAGAGGGGGAGGGACTTTGGAAGTCAGACTACCATAAGGGATGGAAGTCAGAGATACAGCTTTTTAAAAACCACAACAAAAAGGGAGTAGAGGAATTGAGGAAAATTTTCTAACTGGAGATCTAGTTCTATGGTTAGATTTTCTGAAACATTTAGCTAAATGTCTCAGTAGGGATTGGGGGGGGGGCAGACTCAAAGAACAGGGGAGAACCAGTAGCATGGTAAACAGAAAGGTACTGTAATGCAACTTTAAGCAGGTACATACAGCTATAAAAAGTACTGAAGCTCCTGGTGAAGAATTCACAATACTGCTATTACTGCAATCCTACCACAGATTTAAGGTACCACACTACTGAAATGCACCTTTAACCAGGTATATACAGCTATAAAAAATACTGAAGCACATATCCTGGAGCAGAATTCACAATACTGCCACTATTGCAACCCTACCAGAGACGAAGGCACCAGATCCTACAGAGATTTACCAGTAATGCTGTATTGTCTAAATGAGGCTCACATTTGACAGCAGATCATAGTCCTGACACAACTGTGAAAGAAGCTACAAGACTGAGGCCCCAGCTGCAGTGAGATAGGCCTTGTGCCATTGCTCTGCTATGACACTGGAAAAAGATAAGTGCTTACTTTCAACTGTGTTCTGCAATTCTGCTTTACTAAAAACATTTGCTACATATCTGTTTAAACTGTGCAACTGTTTTTTAGACTTAATGAATTCAATCCTTACCTCTCTTCTGATCTTTGTCTCCTTTGATTGCCTGTTCTTTTACTTGTTGCTGTACATCAAAAACACTAGCATAGAGCTGAATAGCTATTACTGTTTGTGACATTTGGAGCTTGTAGTGAAATCTTTTGTCTAGGGAGGCCTAGCTGTTTCTTCATGGTCGGGGGAATTCAGTCAGGTCTGATATAGCTAGAGGCATTACTGCAAGGCTATGTTTTTTTTGACTGGATAATTTGGCTGGTTTCTGTTTCTCTGTCTTAAACAGCCAGTGTTTAAACCAGTTTTTACCTATTTGCTCAAAGCTAAAGTGAGATAGGCCTTCTGCCATTGCTCTGCTGTGTTACTGGAAAAAGATAAGCGCTTATTTTCAACAGTTTTTGGCATTTCTGTTTTACTAAAAACATTTCCTGCATATCTGTTTAAACTGTGCAGCTGAATTTTAGATTTAGTGAATTCAGTCCTTAACTCTCTTCTGATCTTGTGTATCCCACCCACCCAGTGTTATGGTATTAAAGGCTTGTGCCTTTGAGTTGCCTGCCTCTAGTATAAATTTGATATTGGACAAGCCCCCCCCCCCCAGTCCCATTACATCAGCTCATTCTACTGTGTAAAGTGAGATAAGTTGTGAAGGCCCACCCCTTTAGCTTCTCAACCTTGAATTATCTTCTGTCTCCTCACTTTCTACTTAAAAAAAGTACTTCTTCCTATTTGATTTTGCTGCTTGTGCTTACGAGTCCAGCTGCATTTAGTTTGCTGCATTTATTACTGTTTTTAGTAGCCTTATTAAATTGATGATAGTATTCTACTGAATTTCTGCTTTATTTGAGCTGTCTTTTACTACTGTGATTGTGAGCTAATGTTTTAAAGCAATTTACTGATTAACTAACCACATTTCAGTGCTATCTACTGGAATTAATTACTGTTAAACTGCATTTTACTGCATTTCATCACTATTTAACTGTATTTTTTCATACTGTGAGTTCTGTTCTTTTGACTGTAAGTGGTTAATCTGTGCTTTTTTGTGGGTTTACTGTCTTCCTAACCCTTAAATTGAGTAGCATAGTCTAGAAACAGGTTTGCTGCATCCAGAGCTTTAGCTTCACAGTTTTTAACCCTTTCTGAGGTATTCCAGCTACAAATTTCTACCCTCTTTTAACAAACCTACAATCATCTCTCAAAACCAAACTGTCCTCTTGTTACAATAAAATAGCCAGATTCGCCACCAGCAACAAATCATCAACCCATCACTGTGAACCTCACCACAAACTCAACTGGCTAGAGCTTCCCAACTACCTCTCCTATACTCAGCTCACCTATGCTCATAAACACATATTCCAGCCATACCTCTGTCCCTCCCTCTCAACTACCTTTAAAATGCACCGCACACAAAGACTTCTAAGATCAAACAATCAAAACCTTATTGAAGTTTATAGACCCCTCCACCCCCCAGGACAAAACCTCCTGTCCTTCTCACTAGCACGCCTATGGAACTCCCTTCCCCCCTCCATTCGTACAATTGCTAGCCTCCCATACATTAAAAAAATCACTCCACTCTCATCTAACATCCACATGGGAATGCTCCTGCTCCCATCCCTCATAATCTACTCTCAACTTCCAACTCTTTTTTTCTCTTTTCCTTCTCACAAATCCCAGATAGCAAATTCATCCTTGCTTGTAGTATACAACTCCTTACTTGTACCTAGCAATTTCTTAGCCTACTGCATCTAACTACCTATCCTTAATCCCACTTTTTTGATATTTTTGCCTTTATTACTTTTGATTGAAATATGTTTGATCTGTCTTATAACCAGAAAATGTACAATGTTAATCTCTGTAATCTTCATGTAATCTATGTGTGGAACTTAATCTTTGTATAATCTGTATGTGGAGCTTTTCTCCCCAGGACTCCATTGAAAACGGGTTCTTTAGGCCCAATGGACTATCCTGGTTAAACAACTGCAAATAAATAAATAAATAAATAAATTTTCCCTAAGTAGCACTTGTGTGATCACCTAGTAGTACTACTGTTAGCCCTTACACCCTTTACCCTCTTAGCTCTCTCTAGCCTCTGTCCCTCAGTTTCTGACAAATAAGGATGGACAACTTCCTACGTTTTCTCCTGCCAGTCTGGCTGATATGGGCATCCTGAGACAGTGTAACAACTGCCTCATGTACACAGACAACCATCTACTACTACCACCTAGGAACACAATTTGTGATAGATGCAAAAACATCAAGCACCTAGTGTCTTTGCTCTCTCCCCCACAAGCCAGTATATCTGGCACTGAGAAGGTTGTCATCTTGAACACCACACCTCAAACACCACCTAGACAACAAAAACATACCCACACAAGAGAAACCTCCAAGGCAAAAACACACACGCAAACTCCACTGCCCACACACCACACATAGTCCACACACCTGGATCTCATAGCCACTAAGGCCTAAACATAAACCCAACATATTAGTCATCGGAGACTCCATTGTGAGATACACAGATGTGCCCCTCACCAGGCTGGATAAGGGCAAAGTCACGGTTAGTTGGTTGTCAGGAGCCAGAATCCACCATATCACCCATGCACTCACATCTCTCAACAACAGGTACTGTTATGACAATGTCATAGTTGATGTTGGCGTGAATGACTTGAGACGTACCTCCCTGGACTATGTGAAGAGAGACACGAATGAGCTTGCTGACTATGTGGCCCAGGCAGGTATGTTCCTACCCTTAAGCAGAATTCTACTGTCATCCAGAATGATGCCTTAATACAAACAGAAAATGATTGACTTTAACAATTGGCTTAGTTTCTGGTGTCATTCCAAGGGGATCCAGTACCTGACAGCCTGGGATGACATGACTGAAAAACCATGATGCTTTGCCAGAGATGGCCAGCATCTTTCTCCCTTGGGCTTAAGGCTCCTGGCAAAGGCTCTTGCCTCCCCCATAGTGCCTATGAGGTCAAAACTACCAACATGAAAATCATCAAAACATAAATTAAAGGTCATGCTGCTAAACACTAGGAGTCTAAACATGAAACTGCACTTATTGCAAGCATTCTTAATCCTGGAAGATGCTGACATTTGTGCAATCACAGAAACCTGGTTCAAAGCTGTGGGGAGTACCCCAGCCATACCAGGTTACTCATCCTATCATACATTCAGAACCCAAACAGTGGGCAGCAAAGCAAAAGGAGGTGGAGCTGCAATATATACAAAAGACATACACACCTCCAGGCTAGTCAAACTGTATGATGTGCAGTTCACAATTGACAAGACCCCTATTCAGATCAGAGCTAGCTATAGGCCTCCAACTTTGACTCAAGATGCCCACTCTACCTGTCTGGACCTCTTTGAATCTATCAAGATTCAACCCTTTACTCTGGTTCTGAGTGAGTTTAACTATCCAGCCACAGATTGGAATAAATACTCATGCCAAAACACAAATGCACAGAGATGCCTTGATTTTGTCAATGCAAATACCTTGGACCAGTTGGTCGACACCCCCAAAAGAGGTGAAAATATCTTGCTCTTGGTATTAACCAACATGAGTAACCACTGCAGCATCCCTACAGTGTCATCATCCCTGGTAAAATCCGACCACTTTCAAAGTCACCATCTCCCCTGACCCCCATCCCAGCTATGGTCAAACAAAAAACTTCTCCAAAGCTGATTACAACCTCCTGAGGGAAGATATAAACAGCTTCACAGCCCCCTCCCGATCCATAGGAACTGGCACATATGTCCAAACCTACACCAAAGTACTATATGAACGTTTATATAACTGCATGGAATCAGGAATACTCGACAGGATGAAATTATCCTCCTCAAGGAAGAGTAAACCTGTCTGATGGACATCTGTAATAAATAAACTCTATAATAAAAGGAAAAAAATGCTGTCTAGGACCAAGAAGGAGAAGCTGCCTAACTGGAAGCAATCTCTCCTTAGCCTGAACAAGCAAATAAGAGCACAAGTGAAATCCTCCAAAGCAAACTTGGAGTCCAAACAGGCCACATCTACTAAATACAATCATAAGGTCTTCTTCACATATGTCTGCAATCTCAAGGGAAGCACCCAGATCTGCTCAGAAATGGTGGTCAAGGACACCAGATACACAAATGCTGTAGATATAGCCAACCTGGTGGGAGACAGGTTCAGTGAAAACTTCACCCCTCTGTCCCCCCATCAGTAAAACAGGGCATCCCCAGTATCTGACCCCTCCCCTCATCTGTAGGGAGCAAGCCATCACTGCTCTCTCAAAGGCAAAAAATACAGCCTCCGTGGGACTCGATAACATCCCTGGCGCATCCTTCATGAACTCAGGCAGGAACTTGCAGCACCATTAGGCACCCTATTCAACCAAAGAGTGAGTATTGGCTTTGTCCCAACCGAGTGGAGGACAGCCACTGTCACCTCTTTGCACAAAGGTGGAGTGTCCACTGATCCAGGAAATTATAGACCCATCAGCCTAACTAGCCTGATCTGCAAGGCCATGGAGTGGATTATCATGGACCTCATTATCAAGGACATTGGCAACCTCCAGTCACTTGATCCGACACAGTTTGGTTTCATCAAGGGGAGGTCATGCCTGTTAAATTTGGTCGACTTCTTTGAAATAATCACCAAGGCCAAGGATGAGGGAAAGACAGTGCACACCGCCTACCTTGACCTGGCCAAAGCCTTCGATACTATTCCCTACTCCAGTATAACATAGAAATTCTCTCAACTAGGCATCAGTTCATATGCTACCAGATGGGTAGCAAACTGCCTCACTGATAGAACCCACCTAGTCAAAATAGGGGAAGCCACCTCAAGCAGTAGACTCGTAACAAGCGGTATACCCCAGGGATTGGTCTTCGGGCCTCTGCTGTTTGGGATATACTTTTCTGAGGTGCAGGCCAAAACCAGTGGGATATGGCTGACCAAGTTTGCAGATGATAACACAAATGAAGGCAAAAGGCAAACTGATCCACTCCCAAGTATTTATTTAGCGCTTTTGTTTATAAAATGCAAACTTCCTCAGAATAAAAGCTTAAAAATGTGAACCATAGTGGCCAACTCATTTATATATACACTAACAACCATGTGATAAAACTTGCTTCAGTTTGAAACCAGAATTTAAAGGTGCATTACATCTGCAATTTATATCACATGCATTTTCATATACATTGCATACTTTCCCACTGCTAAGCTACTCAAGCACATTGTTGCATATAATATTTCTAAAATAACTAAAATACTTCTACTAGATAAATTCTTATATATGTAAATAAATGCATATGTGGATCTAGCTATCATGCTACCTATAACAAAGCTGACTTTAAACACAGTGTATGCACCATGAACATAGTTATACGTAGAGAGCAAACTTGGCTTTCAGTCTCAAATTAGGACCGATAGAAACCACACCATTTAACCCTGGATAACGTGTTGCATTGGTTCATAGTTCCCATTTGAGTTCCTTAAATTCCAAAAAGTCATCTGTAGGATATAGGACCTCCTCTCTCACCTATATCAACATGATCTATAATAATATATTTAAAACGATGATCTGCAAGTTGGATTATATGTTCAGCTAAGGCATTCTTGGAGTCTTTCTTACTAATATATTGATGTTGATATATTCTGGTTTTAAAGCTATTTTTTGTCTTACCTATGTAAAAACACGGGCATTTCTGACAAATACCCATGTAAATAACCAGTTTGCTGTTACAATTATTTCTCTTTTTCAGCCTTATTGTACCAAAATGGGCTAAATGGATTTCATTCTGCTCTAATATGTATTTACATTGTGGGCAATGTCCACATTTACTCATTTTTCCACACAATTCATCATACTTAGATTTTACTAACATAATTTTGATACTTACGTCCTTTTTATAAGATATACATGAGCCCACCCCCACCGAATTCTTATAATCTGGGTCGTGTCAAAAACACACCAGTCTTTTGTAATAATTTCTCTAATATTACCATATTGCTTGTTAAATGTTAAAATCATTGCAATTGTATGATCCACTTTAGAAGTATTAGATACAGTATTCATGCTGGCGTGTCTGTCTGAGCCCAGCGATGGCAGGACGTGTCCACTAGCTCTTTTCTGAGTTACCTCATTATCTATATTGTCTATAAACAGTGTGGGGTAGCCTCTACTAATCAGCATGTTTTTAAGAATATTGGTCTGAAAAACATATTCATCATTATCTGATGCCATTCTAGCAAGACGAACATATTGACCCTTGACCAGGGATGCATTTTAGTACAGGGGATGCCCGCTTGTAAAGTGTAACAGTGTGTTAGAGTACGTTGGTTTTCTGTAAATATTAGAGTTAAATATCCCTCTAATTCCATCTTTCATAATAGTGACATCCAAGAGATTAATAGTCTCAGTACTAATATGGATAGCAAACTCCAAAAATGATGTAGTGCCACACATGTAGTTAAAAAATTCATTTAGTTTTTCAGTACTACCTTTCCAAAAAATAATAATATCATTCAGGTATCTGCCATAAAGTGTCCAATATTGAGAATATGGTGAATTGATGACAAATTTAATTTCCCAAAATGCCAGGACTGTATTTGCAAAAATGGGGGCACATACTGCCCCCATGGCAACTCCACTACACTGTTTAAATATTTGATGTTCAGATGTAATGAAGTTGTTCTCTAGGACCACTTCAATAAATGCCCTGATGGTGAGAATCCAATCATGGTTTAGGGTTGTATTATGGCATAAAAAGGTGTAAAACCACTCAATACTCGTGTGGAGTGGGATAACCGAGTACAAATCCTTAATGTCTATGGTGATAAATGTAAGGGTGTTACTATACAGTTCATCAGAAACTTTACAAAGGAAATCCCATGAATCCTTCATGCAATAACTATAGTTCTTTAGCATATCTTTCAATTGGCTACCATAAAATTGTTGATGCCTTAGCATCCGCAGTAGGTCTAAAAGGTGGGTTCATAAGACCCTTATGAATTTTTGGGATCCCAAATATTGTTGTCAGCTTTGGGTATTTAACCTGCAAAAAGTTGAATTAAATTATGTTAATTTGGTTATTAAACAATAGCTCTTTAAGCAACACATCAAATTTTTGATATACAATGTTTAGTTCATCCAAACTTGCTTCACTATATGTCTCTGAATATAACATGGTAAACATCTTATTTTTATAATCATTGTTGTTAAAATAACCAGGCCTCCACCTTTGCCGGGTTTCATTACCCGTAACTTCTTGTTGTCACAAATACCTTTAAGTGTCATATATTCTGAATAAGTTAAATTGTTACCATCATGTTTCTGTCGTTTAATATTCAAAACAAATTTCCTAGTTTCAAACTTGCATAAGTGAGGAAGTTTGTATTTTATAAATGAAAGTGCTAAATAAATACTTGGGAGTGGATCAGTTTGCCTTTTGCCTTCATTTGTGTTATTTCTACAGTCTGTGGGTGTCATGGAAGTTTTGAAGTTTGCAGATGACTGCAAGCTGGGTGCTGTCATTCATTCCCCTAGTGATGTGGACATCCTCCAACAGGGTCTCACCTAAGCAAATGACTGGTGCCAGAAACATGGCCTCAAACTGAATGCCAAAACATGTATCATCATCCCCTTTGGGGAGAGTGACATCCCACAAAATTATCACATTGATAATAAGGTCCTAAGCACACAAGCAGTCGAGAGGGACTTGGACACCCAGGTTGATAGCAAACTGACTTTTGACTGCCATATTGCCTCTGCTGTACGGAAAGCTTTCTACATGGTTCACCTCATTAGTAAGGGTATCTCATCCAGGGACAAGGTGGCCATAACATCCCTGTATTCTTCTCTTATAAGACCCCTTATTGAGTACTATGCCCCTTTCTGCATGTACCTCATAAAGCACATGCAGCAGCTGGAGAGACCACAGAGGTTCCTCACCAGCAGAATCCAGGACCTCAAACATCTACCCTCCACAGATAGGCTAAAAGCTCTGCCCCTCTACTCAGTCTCCTACAGACTCCTCAGAGGTGACCTCTGTCTGGCATGCAGAGCAATCTCAGACCCCACCCTAATGGGACTGCTGCATATCCGCAAGTCAAGCTCCACTTGAGTAACCCATATGCATGACCTCAACCTGGTCAGTGACATCAATAGGACTTGGCCGGACAGATTTATGTCAAAGAGACTCCCCCTTTTGTGAAACAGACTCCCTCTCCACATCAAGCAGATACCTCATTAACGCTTTTCAACTGCAATCTGGATAATTGGATGGGGAACAGAAAATACACCCCTTGGATTCTATCTGTGTCCTTGCTGGACAGTGACATAGGGTGCTGACTTGTTGGCACATGGACTAAATTCTTGGCTAGGCCTGTAAGGGCCTCAGGGCCAATAACCCAGTAACTTCCTATGATCCTATAATGGCCTGTCTTACTCTTGTATCAAGATTCATTTGTTAGCCATTTTGGCATGTCTGCCCATGGCTTCCCCTATTTCAAGGCATTCACATGTCAAAATGTTTTTGAAAGGGGTGTTGCATAAGACACCTCCAAGAAAAAAGGTGGCTCCCCTTAGAATCTTAACAAATGCAACTTAGGCTATGGCAGCAGAGATCATTCAAATACTGTCATGGTAAGTTTCCTTGCACAACTGTTATTTTTTTCCACATTTGTATTTGTAGCAGCTTTTGGTATTTATGTTCTGTATGTGTGAATGGGAGGATTGTATTAATTGCTGATCTTCCATTTGTGTATTTGAGGGGGCTACACTTGGTGTCAATGTTCCATACATATATGAAATAATTGTATTAGTTATTAATGTTCCATATGTGTTTCGGTGCTTTATGTAATGTATACGTTCCAAACTTGTATTGGAGGGACTGCATTAGCTGTTAATTACTGTTTTGTGTGTGTGTGTGTGTGTGTGTGTGTGTGTGTGTGTGTGTGTGTGTGTGTGTGTGTGTGTGTGTGTGTATGTGTTTGTGTGTGTGCGAGTGCATGTGTTTGGAGGCTTTATTTAATTTTTATGATTGCTATGTGTATCTGGGAGGTTTGTATTAAATCTTGATGTTCCTTATGTCTGTTTGAGGAGCTATATTTGGTGTTCATGTTCCATATGTGCATGGAATGATTGTGTTAGTTATTAATGTTCCAGACAAGTGTTTAAGGGGCTGGATTAGGTGTTAATTAATGTTCCATGAGTATGTTTGTGGAGGTTGCATTTACTGTTTAAATTACATATGTATATGTGTGTGTGTGCTAGTAGGACTCCATTAGGTATTACTGTTCCATGTGTGTTTGAAGGCTGCATTAGTGTGTGTGATCCCTATATGCATCTGGGAGACTGTATTAAGTGTTTCTTGGCTCAAAAGGCTATTCACAGACCTTCCATGGATGAGTCTATAAGACACTGAGTATAGAGAGAGGGGCTGCTAGCATGTCCTGATAACTAAGATTCCTTCTGGCCCCTGATCTTTTTACTTAGGAATCTCTGAGGTGTCTCAAATTGAATGATATGGTCAAACAAACACGTAGAACATTACTTTATGAGTCTCATTAGATATGAGTAAAGGGAATTAAGACTTGTCTGGATTTAGAGGAGATGCCTTTGGAAATTAGATGAGCTGTATAGAAGACTTCCCAATCTGCCTCAGAGACCTAATGGCCAAATGATAGGAAATTATCAATAAAAGTGCCAAACCCCTTACAAGAGTGTCCAATTGCAGGGATGTGTCACATATGATATATTATGGTTTTGTTTGCCAAATTAACCTTGCTACATTTTTGCACATTAAATGTGAGACCGGTGTTCTTGCACCAACTGTTAACAAGGTCTAACCCATGGTGGAGTGATTGTGGGCCGGTGGAAGATCAAATAAAAATGCCCAGTTTACAGTGCCTGCAAACTTAAATAACCACAAGCAAGGACTGTTGTCCTGAAAGTCTGAAAAATAGATGCCAGATAGGAGATGGCCCAACACTAAGCCCTGTAGTACACCACTGGTAGCCTTTTGCTTTCAGAAGTGGCATCTGCAACTCTAACCACATGGGTACTGTTAGACAGCCAGTTAGCTCTCCTCAGCACAACATATTGATGCATATTCAGATTTACAAGTCCCTCAGTAAGGTCTGCATAGGGAATGATGGCAAATGCTTTGGCCAGGTCCTTATATGCTATATGCACTATGCAACCATTATTAACAGCTTTGGTGTGCTTTCAAATAAATTAACAAGGCTGAAAAGGTAGGACCTGCCTTTAACAAAGGTGAGTTGATGAAGGTCTTGCTTAAGAGATTTTCAGTGTCCAGATTAATGAGATCTGAAGAAAATGCATGCCATAGCTTTACATATGAGGCTGGTGTGACTAATACATTCATAGTTTTCTGGGTCTGAGGTTGGGCCATCCTTGTTTAATAGCATTACAATTACTATTTTGCAGGCTTTGAGAATATAACCAGTGTGGAGGCTTAGACTAAATTGACTAAATAGGGTTTCAGATATGTCTTATTTGGTACTCATAAGCGGGCAATCTAGTGTGGTATCAGGACGCATGGCTGAGGTGTCCATAGCTTTTCAGAGGGCTAACAGGACTTCTTCCATAGTAATAAAAGGCAGTGGCAGAGGGTGTAGAATTTGTGGAATAGCTATAACTATGAGTGGAGTAAAATTTTACTAAATTTGTCATCTAGGATATTAGCTATTTCCTTTGGGTTACAGTAGGCAATACTATTGTGGACTAGCTCTAAACATCGCTAGGATAGTTCTTAACTTCCTGACGTAGTTAACTGAACAACAAAAAAAAAACAGATTTGTAGTTATTTTTGTATCAGTGGCTATTTTAAGTACATATTCAGCTTTGAGTTTCCTAATGGTTCCTTTTAACCTTTTTACTAGTTTGCATATGCTCTTTAAGGTAAGTAGAATGAGGCCTGTTAGAAACATTAAGTAATTTATTTTTCTTGATTTATTATTTATTTATATGACTATTCCATCTGGGGGAGGCGGTATATTTATCATTATATCTGGTGTGGACAGGGTCTGCCTTATCAATACAACTATTTAGAAGGCAGTAGAAGTCAAAGGTATAGGCAGTGGCTTTAGAAATGGCATCCATCAGAGGAAGATTACAATTGTATTTATTAATGTCATCATCTCATTGAAGAAAGATTACTTTTGAGAAATCCTTTAACAAGGAGGTGTTTGCAGGGGAAGTACCACCAGTTTTAAAGAAAATGTCACTGATTTCTACTCTGATTTAACTAGGAAAGATGATACATATGGAGGTGTACACTATGTGTCCATATTTGTGAGGATAAGATCGAGGGTATTGTGGCCCCCCAGTAGGATGATTAACTTTTTGTAAAAATTGAATTTTTTATAATGCTGCAGAAGCACTGGTCATACTGACTGTTGGCAACCAGTTTACTGATGGGTAGTTGAAGTTCCTAGTAGAAAAATTATGGTTTTAATGAGGATTTCATCCAAAGTGCTAACTTCGCTACTGTAGTCATAGGCAGATAACGACTGTATTGTATAGCCTGATACGAATTGGCAATTAATCATGTTTAAGGTGATTTGGACATCTGGGAGTTCAAATTTGGAGTCCTGTGGAATCAGTCGTGAGGTGATTGTATCCTTGATGTCCACTGCTACTTCTCTTCATTTACCAGTACATGTAAACATGTGATAGGCATTAAATCCAAGAATAAAGAGAGTACTTTCAATGCTTAGAAACCATGTCACTATAACTACACATGCATGAATATGTTCAGGTTTCAGGAAGGCCTCAGCTTCGGACTTTTTTTGTTGAGACTTCTGGTATTGAGTAGAGCTACATTAATGTTTTCTGAGTTAGAATTTAAAATGTTAAGTTGTCAATCTCGCCTTCATTCTTGATTGATGGGTTCGGAGCCGATCCTCGGCTCCGACTCGGCACTTGCTAAGCTCGAGAGTCACTTTTACCAGCTCGAGGCAGCCCCATATCCCATGATGCAAGGCGGTAAGTACCCAGATCTCGTTTGCCGCTTCGCTGATGAGGTCCTCCTTTTACCAGCTCCTGGTAAGTGATTTTTACATTACTATTTTTGCCCCTTTTCTTCTAAAACTTTAAAATTTATAGTTTTAACACAGTTGTAGTCCCTTTCTGACTAGAATTTCCCTGTCTCCTTAAAACTTTTAGTCAGACTTCTCCCATCCCATCCCCCCCCCCCCTTGTTAGGGTGTGTGTGTGTGTGTGTTATTGATAGTTTTTTGGGATATATAATTTAATTTCTTGGACTGGTGTTGTGTGTGTGTATTATTCACCATGTCTAAGGAAAGGGTCTCAGGCTTTAAGAAGTGTGACTCGTGCTGTCAGAAGATGTCTCTGACAGACGGTCACACTTCTTTACTGCCTGGGGCCTCTTCACCTGCAGGACTCCTGTGCTATATGTCACTCTTTTAGCCAGAGAGTCCTGCAGGAGAGAAGAAATAAATTGATTTTGAGGGGCCTTCTTAAGCCGGAGGGCTCTCCGGCCAAGTCGGCTCCATCTAAGACTTCAAAGTCTTCCAAGGCCCAGGCTTCTGTGTCCAAGCCTGTGGCCTCGGCTCCGACTCTTTCAGAGTCGAGATCGGCTCCGGCTGGAGCCGATTCTGGTTTACACAAACCTTCGGCACCGATGGCTATCAGTGCCGATTCTGGTTCGACCACTTCGGTGTCGGCTCCGATCGGTTCCGACCACCATGTGGCTCAGGCATCGGTCTTGGCTCCGATCGGCTCCGACACCCTTACTTTTATGGCTGTATCGGCTCCGGCTGGAGCCGATGCATCGAAGCTACCTGTCGGTGCCGATAAGTTGTCGGCTCCGACAGTTTCTGTGGTTTCATCGGCTCCGATGGTTCCTTCGAGGAAGAGGTCTAGGTCCCCTTCCTTGGAGCCGATACTCGGCTCGGCCGCCTCTCCTCTCGAACGGAGCCATCGGAGCCGATCTTCAAGGTCATCCAGGCTTTCTGACCATGATTTAGAGAGTGGTCAGTAGATTACTAAAATCACAGGCACTGGCCCAAATGCTACATAGTCCATCTCAGCAGACGACTATTAGTCCACACCCCATTGCAGTTCCTCCTTCGACTCTGCCCCAGAGTTTGGAGTTGGAGTCTTCGGGAATAGTTTCTGCTACGGCTGAGGGACAGATACCCCCTTCTGCTCCTTCAGCCTCTACTCTTATCTCCTCTTCGAGACCTTCCTTAGAGGGATTCGGTGGCTGGGCTTCCCTGGTCTCCTCCGAGGGGTTGAGTGGCATCGGACCCTTGTCCGACCCCGCTCTTCCCCTTGGAGCCTCGGCCTTGGTGAGCTCGGCTCCGACATCTGCCTCGGAGCCTTCCTTTTCGGTGGGTCCTGGAGTTCCTAGCTCTTGGGCCGGGTTCTCTCGGACCTCCCTGGGAGGAGCCGAGGTGATGAAGAGTGTGCTGGCCACTGGACTCAGCCAGCAGTCTGTTCCCTTAGCTCCTCCCTCTATAGTGCCTGTTGACATCTCTGCCACTTCTCTTGCTCCCGGACCCAGAGATCCTCCGCCTCAGGTTTCCCCACTTGGAATATCCCCTCTTCGAGGATTCTCCTGATTTGTCGGGAGATCCTCCGCGGAAGAGGACCTGTAAGAGGAAACACGTAGACTCCCGAGTCTATCACTTCGGATACTGACTTAGATGAGTCAGAGGGATCCCCAAGATCCCCTCTGAGGATGTCTCCTTCTCAGACATCCTAGAACTCCTTAGACAGAGGGAAACTGGCCCACCAATAATCCCTCTGAGGATGAGTCAGTATACCTGGAGGCGTTTGGATCTCGGCCCTCCACGTCCTGGGTGTCTCCGCCTTCGACCCCTTATGCAGGTTATTGCTCGAAGGCGTGGGCTGCTCCTGACTCTGTAGAGCCAGTCCCTAGGAGGCCTTCTAAATTTATTACTGCCCGTCGGACAAGCAATTCCTCACAAAAGGTGTCCCGCTGATGCCATGGTGGTGGCGGCTGCCACTAAGAAGGAACTTGCAGATCCTTCCATACCTGTCCATCCTCCTAATAAGGACTCTAGGACCATGGATAGATATGGTAGCGGATGTTTTCTTCAGCGACCTTTGCTATCGTTAAGCTGAACTACCTATGTCACTTCACCAGACTCCAGAGGGATATCCTTAAGGAGCTAGGTGAAGTAGTACAGGATCCTACAGCTGCAGGGGCTCAAGAAAAAATTGCTTTGCAGCTAGGAACCCTTAACTCCATTGCTAACTCCTCCATGCGGCTGATATCATATGCTGCTGATGGAGCGAGTAGAGCCGCAGGTACAAGTGTGGCTCTTAGACGCCAAGCCTGGATGCGGCTCTGTAATTTTGCAGATCCCTTTAAGGCGTCCTTCACAAACTCTCCTTTTGATGGGTCAGCTTTGTTTGGCCCTCAAGTGAAGGAAACGTTGACCAGGTGTGAGCAGGACGGCAAAACTCTTTCTGCCGTAGGAGTCCGTTTTTCCACCCCTTCTAGACCTTACCCCAAAGGACAGAAGGGTGGCAAAATGTGGTTCCGCAAATCCCAAGGAGTCACGCCGGATTCACGTGGTCAGTTTACCCCTAGAGGCAGAGGGGGTAACAACAACAGACGCCACTCTAGAGGCAGAGGGGGTCCACAAAACCAGGGAAACAGAGAGTCTCTCTCTGACAAGCCCTTTCAGCATCCCTGAGATGTTGCCCGGCTGTCCCGCCTTGGAGGCAGTCGGGGGAAGACTATCGCTGTACCCAGAAGCCTGGCGTTCCCTCACTCAAGACAGATGGGTACAGTCGATCATATCCGAGGGTTACAAAATTCCTTTCGAGGAAAGTCCTTTCTATCCCTCAAATTCCCTTCCAGATGTACCACCCGGTCTAAGGGAAATTGCAGAGTTAGAAGTCTTCAAACTACTGCAAAAAAGAGCCATTCAGCCAGTTACAACAGATCATTCAGAGCCCGGAATCTACTCAAGGTTCTTTTTGGTCCCCAAAAAGCCGGGAGACTGGAGACCAATATTGGATCTCAGCAGACTCAACAAGTCTGTGAGGAAGACAAGATTCCGAATGGTCACTCTTCAGTCAATTCTGCCCTTCTTACAGAAGGACAACTGGATGTGCTCAATAGATCTTCAGGATGCGTACTATCATATAAAAATTCACAGATGCTCCAGGAGATTTCTCCGCTTTCGGCTGGGGTCCAGTCATTTCCAGTTCAGAGCCCTGCCCTTTGGTCTCACTACAGCCCCCAGAGTGTTCACCAAATGCATGGCAGTGGTCACGGCTCACCTGAGACGTCAAGGATTCCAGGTGTTTCCGTATCTCGACGACTGGCTCCTTTCAGCCACCACCAAGCATCAGCTTGTTCAAGCCAGGGATTACACAATAAATCTTTGTTCTCATTTGGGCATCTCGATCAACTTTGAAAAGTCATCCTTGTTGCCCTGCCAGTCTATTACTTTCATAGGCGCAAACTTAAACACTGTTCGGATGTCAGCTACCCTTACAGATCAAAGAGTTTCAGACATTCAAAGTCATGTCAGGATCATTCTAGCCAACAAGAAAGTACAGGCCAGAATGGTTCTAAAGGTATTAGGCCTCATGGCTGCGGCCATTACTCTTCTTCCTCTGGCTCGCTTCTACATGCGCCTTCTTCAGTGGATGTTGTTCACTCAGTGGTCTTACCAACAACTTCCAATCGTCACCAAATACTGGTGACACAGATTTGCAAGAATCATCTTGCTTGGTGGATCACTTCTCCCCAGATTCACCAAGGCAGACACTTTGTACCCCCATCCCTGGTAGCCACTGTCACCACGGATGCCTCCCTGATCGGGTGGGGGGGTCATTATCAGGGCAGGATGGTTCATGGGACGTGGCAACCGTTCGAATACCACCTGCACATAAATGTCCTAGAGATGAGAGCAGTGCTTTTAACGTTGCAAGCCCTCAATGACTTTCTTCCCGTAGGGACAATTGAGTCCACACAGACAACATGTCTGTAGTTTGGTATATCAACAAACAGGGCGGAACCAAGTCCTACCCCTTGTGTCGAGAAGTGCTCAAACTTTGGCAATGGGCGATCTCCTCTCATCGGTTTCTGGTAGCAATGCACATCCCTGGGAAAACCAACATTTTAGCGGACAGATTGAGCGGAGCTATTCTCATGCCTCACGAGTGGTCTCTCAAGCAATCTATAGTGGAAGAGATTTTTCTGGAATGGGGTCGCCCATGTTGCGATCTTTTTGCTACTCCCCAAAACAGCAAATGCCCAGACTTCTTCTCTCTCTTCCCTCTGCCAGGCCATCCCCCCAGAGATGCTCTGACCCAGGATTGGCCCCAGGGACTTCTTTATGCCTTTCCTCCTTTTCCTCTGATCCCTCAAGTTATCCAGAAAGCAACCATTTTGAGAGCCAAAATGATTCTCATTGCTCCTTATTGGCCTCGACAAATTTGGTTTCCGTTCCTCCATCATCACCTTTTGGTGCAGCCGTGGCATCTGGACCCAGTGCCAGATCTTCTGATTCACCAATCCGGTCAGCTGCACCGGTCTATCCCTTCTCTCAACCTCACAGCATGGTTGCTCCACTTCCTTCCTTAGCCAGGCCTCCTTTGATCTCTAACCCCGTTAGAGACATTCTAGTAGCTTCCTTAAAATCCTCTACCAGGAGGATTTATACAAGCAAATGGAAACGTTTCTCTTATTGGGCTAAAGCCAAGAATATTGATCCATTCACTGCTCCAGTTCAGGCAGTTTTGGATTTCTTAGCGGAGATTTTTCATGCAGGCTCCTCTTCTTCCACAGTTAGAGTTCAATTGGCTGCTATCTCGAACTTTCATGTCGGGTTCGCAGATCACAATATTATGTCCCACAGGCTTTGTAGAGCCTTCTTGAAAGGAATTTTCCTCCTGAAGCCTCCAGTCAGGAGTCCTCCTCCTCAATGGGATCTAAATTTAGTGCTGACATCCTTGATTCTTCCCCCCCTTCGAGCCAGCTGTTTCTTGCTCCTGAAATTTCTTTCATGGAAAACCTTATTCCTGGTAGCTATTACATCGGCCAGGAGGGTGTCTGAACTTCATGCTCTATCTGTTCGCCCCCCCCTATATGGTCTTTCACAAAGACAGAGTATCATTGAGAACTAATCCGACCTTTTTGCCTAAGGTCGCCTCAAAGACTAATTTGAATCAATCCATTGATCTCCCTGTATTTTTTCCAAACTATTCAAACAGATCGGAATAAAAACTACATTATCTTGATGTCCACCGACAACTCAGATATTATTTGGACAGAACTAAACAATTTAGGAAATCCGATCAACTCTTTGTTTCCTATGCTGATAACAAGAAAGGCCTTCCTGTCTCAAAAGTGACCTTATCTAGATGGCTTTCTTCTGTCATCTCTGAAATTTATCGGCTCAGGGGAAAACAGCTGTGCTCAAAACCTAAAGCACATTCAACCAGAAGCTTAGCTACTTCTACAGCCTTTCAAGCTAGACTTCCTTTAGACACTATTTCTGCAGCAGCCACTTGGGCCACTCCTCATACTTTTGTTTCCCATTGCAAATTGGACTTGGCCTCCAGGGACAGAGCCAGTTTTGGCTCTACAGTCCTCAAGAGTCTGTTCCATTGAGCCACCCAGGATAGAGGTGCTAGGACGGTCCCATCAAGCAAGAATGAAGGCGAGATTGACAACTTAACATTGAGAAGTTATGTACCTACCATAACGTTCCATGTTAGTTGTCTTCTCTCGCCTTCTTTCTTGCGACCCTCCCTCCTTCCCCCAGGCCTGGACAGACCTTTCTCTACAAGGAGTTATGATGCTGAAGACCATACAGAGCTGGTCCTTCTTCCATCCTGCAGGTTTTTCTTTCTTCCTTTGGGAAGTGTTTATGCTAGGTGCTATTGCCCTTTTGTCATCAAACGAGATCTGGGTACTTACCGCCTTGCATCATGGGATATGGGGCTGCCTCGAGCTGGTAAAAGTGACTCTCGAGCTTAGCAAGTGCCGAGTCGGAGCCGAGGATTGGCTCCGAACCCATCAAGCAAGAAAGAAGGCGAGAGAAGACAACTAACATGGAACGTTATGGTAGGTACATAACTTCTCATTTACTAAAGTAGACTGTCCAGCAGATGGACTCTGCCTAAAAGAGGCACTATGGGGCAACAAAGGCTTTAGCCAGAATGCAAAAGCCATGCTAAGAGAGATGCAGACCATCTCTTGCAAATTAGGAAGGCTTGCCAGCCTTTTATCCTAAGCAGACACATACTAGATCCCACTAGAATTATACCATCTACACAGCAATTGATTAAAGCCAATTATCTTGTCTTTGAATCATGATATCATTCTGTATGATAGCAAAATGCCACTCAAAACCAGCATCTTTCATGTCTCCGGCACATGCAGAACAAGATTAATCAAATGCTTCTGCATGTTTCTCTGGGTAGAATGCCTAAGGTCATTTGCCTCAATGCAAACTGCTGGCAGGTTACAATCAAGTAGATCTAAGAGCCTTCACTACATCTTGGACCTTGAATCTGGACAGACAGCTGTCACCCTATTCTTATCCAGCTTGGTGTGGGTTGTGTCCATATGCCTGACAGAAGAGTCACCTATTACTAAAATGGTACTGCGTAAGTATGCAGTCTTAGTGGGCTTTAAGGGCTTGGAGTCTATGTACCAGCTAAGGGTGTACAGGGTGATTGTTAGCGTATTGCTGTGTGAACTAATGGCTGACATTCCATGGTTCTTAGTCTGAGAGGTTTAGAAGTGTTCTGTTAGCAATATGGAATATTAGCACTGAATATAATTCCTCCAGAATTACATATGGTCCATTAACATTTGACACAGTTCTCCAGCCACAAATTTTGAACAAAATCACCAAATGCAGTATTCAGATACATATAAGGAACATTAACACTTTGTACAGTTAACCAAGACACATGCATGAAACATATACAGTAAAATCCCCATTATCTGGGACTCAAGCAACTGGCACTCTTAAGCAACTGGTATTTGATTGGCTCGTATGCCAGTATATGAGCCAATCAAAAATCACAAAGCATTGAGTAGAAGCAGCTCCACTTTGCGATTTTTGGTTGGCTGATATGCAGGTATACGAGCCATCAAAAATTGCAAAGCATATCTCAAGCAAAGGCCCGCTGTCCCACATTGAATAGAACAGGCTCCTCTTTGCAATTTTTGATTGGCTCGTATGCTGCTCGTATACGGGCCAATCAAAAATTGCAAAGAATATCTCAAGAAACCAAAACATACACTTAACCAGCATCTACCAACCCCCATGGGTGCCAGTTAAGTAAGACTTTACTGTACAGTGAGTGTAGCCCCTAAATACAATATATCTACAGTTGGCTGAGCTGAAATGCTGAAGCACAAGATGCTGAAAAGCACAGCACCGGCTGTATTTTTTCACGTGAAATCCCTGCCACTATTTTTAAGTGCACGCTGGCAGCGATACACCTTCCTTTGGGAACCTTCAGGTTGGTACAGCTGTGGTGTGTTTGTGTGTGTCTCACTCTATACATAGACACATACACACACTTTTGGGGCCTGCAGGGAGGGGAGGCTTTCCCTCCAAAAAAACCGTTGCATTTAACTTTTTATTCTTCTATGTTTCAGGCATTAGCTGTTTGTGTTTCTGATGTTCTGAGTTTTTACCATTCAGTATTTCATAAGAGAACCCCCAACTACATATACACAATATTATTATCCAGTTCAATCCCTTCAGACTCACATGATGAACGTTAACACCTAATGCAGTCCCCCTCTTGGCAGATGCATGTAACATAAACACTATGCATTCTCAAACACACATATGGGGCACTTGTACCTAATATGGCCCCAGTCATACATATGGAACATAAACACCTAATTCAGCCATGAAGCATACACAAATGGAGTATTAACACCTGATACAGTCCTCTCAGACACATTTCTGTTATACAAATATCTAATGAAGCCCCAAACACATATATTAAGCATTAATACCTAATACAGACCTCCCAGGCAGACGTATGGGACATAAACAGCTAATGGAATACTTAAACATACATATGGAAGATACAGTCCTCCCAACCATGCATAAACACTAAATGCGGCCTCCAAACAGATGTACGTGGAACACTGACATATAATATAGTCTCCCAGACACACATATACAACTTCCAGAGACACACATGGAACACTGATACCTAATGAAGTCCCACTAACACACATATAAATAAGCAATATAAACACTAAGTGCAGCCTACAAACACACACACACACACACACACACACACACACACACACACACACACACACACACACACACACACACACAAAACATTAACATCTAATATAGTCCCTCAAACACGTTTTGAACATTAACAATTAACACAATCATTTCATACAGCTATGTAACATTAACACCAGATATAGCCCTCAAACAGATCTATGGAATGTCAAACAATTAATACAGTCCTCCCAATTCTTGATCCTATAACACTCTATAGCCTTTCCAGAGCCATAACTCTAACCCTAAAACTTCTGCCCAATTCCTAACCCCATTCATTGCTCCCTAACCTTAAAACTCCCTTCCCACTCCCTATCGCTAAATTTCCTGATGGCTCCCGAACCCTCAGACTCCCGTCCCACTCCCTAAACCCAACTCTCCTTATCCACTCCCTAACCCTAAAACTCCCCTCCCACTCTCTAAATCTAAAATCCTCCTCCCCTCCCTCCCCACAGCTACCACACTTACCTCACTCAAATTGGAATAATGTGTTTTGGTAAGGTGCGGTAGCTGCTTGCCTGAAGTGATATTCCAGCTTGTGCACATATGACAGCCTACACAAGATATAAGATGCTCATATCGCTTGCTTTAAGACAGTGGTTTCTGAGTGCTTGAAACTATAGTAGAACCTTGTATCACACACAGACACTGCTGAGGCACACCAGTAGTCACACTCTGAAACTGCACAATCACCATCTTCCTTCCACCAGATTTCTTTTATTCACTTACTGTGCCTAAATAACAAACATAAGAAATAAAATTACACATCTTTTGTTTTTTCCTGATTCACTATTTCATACGTACTTTTATTTTGCAGCGTAAGTTAGCCACTCTGGTTCTATATATTTAACATACTTATTTATCTAGCACCATTTGTGCATAATGTGATAAAACAATTATGTAAGCCTGCTACACATGATGATTTTATAGCTTTTCTGCAAAATTACTTTATGAGTAGAAAACAATATAGCTAATATAATGGTGTCAAAACATGCCTGTGTTAAAGATACTGAAATACAGCAAAATTATGAATCTGATTTAATTTAATAAACTCATAAGCTGTGTATCTTTCAGTGTTTTACCTAAAACCTAATAAATTGCTGAGATTCTTCAGACCAGCTCCTGAATGTTACAGCTGTCCTTTTTGAGGTCATAAGTAGTATTTATCTCACTGCAAAACAGATTCTTTCGGCAGTTTTGAATAGCAGAAGCAGCGATAGAGGGCAGTAGCATACACCATTGGTTATAATTGTCACAGGAACTAACTCTAGGAACAGGGAAGTTATCTGGATTACTGTATCCAGTTCCATATACTTTACAAGAAAAATGATACTAACCTGGTGACAAACTATAGACAAAGATGCAACGAGACTGATTTAATTGTAGGAAGGTATGACGTATGTGGCAAGTCTAGCCAGACTGTCATTATTACACTAAAGACAAGGACAGAGGAGGTGAATATGATGTAAAACAGGCAGGAATAGCTCTCAAAGAGAAGGATTAGGTCAAAGGAGATGTTACAGTTTCTAGCCAAACAGGTCCAGTTTTAATCTACAAATAAGGATGAATTTCATCACAGAAAGGGTTGTGGACAGGTGGAATAAGATCTCAGATATATTGCAGATAAGAACATATTTACAATTGTATTTGAGACAGGCAGACCTGGGGGGGGGGGGGTCAGAAAACAGGAGAAACAGTTGTAGGGTAATATGTGCAACAAAAGAGCAGACAAGAATGTCTCCTTTTCATAAAAGTTGAGAGAGAGAATATGTGTGTGTGTGCATGAGTGTGCATGTCACATTTCATGTTGTGTTCACTGTGTAATTTCATCTGCTGAGGAAGACAAAATACATTTACAATGTTTTTTCTTGAAAGCTGCTTAGAAAAATAAGCATGATTAAAACTGTAGTCAAAAAATATAGAAGCTCACTAAACGTATGATAAATAATGTACAACTGTCAAGCTTGGGATGTGCACATTTATAGAGGCTACAGACTCACTCTTAACGGTCACATATCCAGTGCAGCAACAGTGTTGATCTGAAATAAGATTTTTTTGTTAATTGTGAGAAATCTCTGTTTTGAAGGATTGTGAACTAGCAATGCATTTTACTCAAGGTGTGGCTCATAATAAGATTTTTGCCAGATTTTTCTCTAAATGTACTAAAGAATTCCAAGATAAGGCATTACTCTTAGCAAATACAGCTTAATAATTGTATTACTTATCTAATTCAGTGCCAGATTCTCTTGTCTCTTTCAAACATCATTAGGACATTCCTGAGATCCAGCCACCGTTTTCTTATTTTCTAACGATATGATCACAGCACACAAACATTTGGCATTCCACTTACTGTATGTGCTTTAAGTCACTGCAGAGATGCTGAACATTGAAAATGTACCTAGCAGTGAACTATTTATGGTGCCTAGCTTTATCTCATTTCCTTGTAGATAAACCTCCTCAGACCAACAGTATTTCAGATGTCCTTCAAGAATGCAACTGCAGTCCTGACATATGGGTTGTCCTGCCTCAGGCAGCCCTTCGGTCGGCCAGATTCCAAAGTCTGGGTCCGGCGTCGGCCGATGTCGCCTCCTCCCCGGCGTCAGAGCGGCTGGAGTATAAAGGCATCAGCCGACGCCATCTTCTTCAGTCTTTCTTGCTGCGCGGTGCCCGAAGCAGAAGCAGTTCGCAAGTGCCGGTCGGTCAGGTCCTGTGTTTTCAGTTACCGAAGTCATCTAAAAGCTAAGTACCCCTTTGGGGAACATTTTTTCTTGCCTCAGCCGATGTCAGAACAAATTGAGAAAGTTAATAATTGTTTGTCTTGTGGTAAACAAATACCTCATAAGGACTTTCATTCTTACTGCCTCCCTTGCCTGGGCCCAGACCACGACGTCTCGGCCTGTGCTGCCTGTGCTTGCTTTAATAAGCGCACTCTCAGGTGCCGGGCAGAGTTTGCCGAAGACTTTTTTGGTGAATCCTACGCTTACAACATGCCGTCGGAACAACCGACAGCACAAACTACCAAAAAACGAAAGGACCGTGACCGATATCCTCGGCCCGCGTCTTCCACCGATATAACGCCTAAGCCCTCCGCGAGTGCTTTGGTCCCTTCGGAAGCGGTAATTCTACCGCTCCAGGCCGATGACACCGCTTTAACTCATCCCTCGGTCTCGGAGACTACACCGGTGCCGGTTGTTGATTTTCCTCCGGAAACCGAAGTTCTGGATCTACCCGACACCATTCCCGTGGACAAAGTTGCCCCTGCACGTGGGGCAGCTAGGCCTCCTGTATCCATGTCAATCAAGGCCTTTGCACGTGCTAAGGCCGACAGCCAGGCCAAGGCCCATCCTAAACCTACTTCTCAGGCCCCTTCTTCTGACAGACAAATCATGTCTCTGGCTGCAGATCTTATCTGTCTTATCAGGGGGTCTCAGCCTCACCCAGACAGAGGTTCTCAGCCGCCTGCAGAAAAAAGGCCTAGAACTGAGCAGGCAGACAACCTCTCTTCAGATGAAGCCACTGGGGATTCAGAGCATTCAGATACCCAAGAAGAATCCTTCCAGGCCTATGAGGACTCTGATGCTGAGGAATCTATTCCCTCTGCCTCTCCTCCAGAGGATTTTTCTTTCGGTGAAGTCCTCCACTCCATGAGGGAACATTTTAAGTGGCAGGGTCAGGAATTTTCTGATTCTAGGAAAAGGCTACGTACCTTCCTTAAGTTACCCCAGCACAGACCTTTAGCTATCCCTCCAGTTTTGGATGTCCTGGATGATGTTTTCTCCAACTCCAGTGCTTCCCCTGATTCTCTCCCTCCTGCTCCTGTCAAGCCAGACAGATATTACAGGGTCCCTGACACTCACAAGCATCTCTTTAAGGCCCACTCTGTGAATCTAGAAACTATTTCACAGGGCCCCAAAGGAGTGGCTACCGCCTCAGCCAAGAATCCACTGCCAGCTGACAGGGAAGAAAGGTCCCTGGAGAGATGGGGTAAAAAAGTTTATACCTCTTCCACCCTTGCCATGAGGTCACTTAACTGCCTTTTTCATATGTTTCAGTACCAGGATTATTTACTGGATGATTTGCAGAAAAATATAGCCTCTCCTGAGCCTATAGATAGAAAGGCATTGCAGGATTTGGTTCATAATACCCAGCAGGTTAGTAATAATTTTCTACAGTGTGGTTATGATGCATTGGAGGCTTCATGTAGGGCAGCTATGACAGGGGCTGTTATCCGTAGACATGCTTGGTTGAAAGAACAGCCACTGCCAGATCATGTTAAAGTAAAGCTCCTGGATGCACCTCTGGATAAACAGAAGCTTTTTGGTGCTAATGCTCAGGATATGTTGAAATCTACTGAAGAGAAGGCAAAATCAGTACAGACAGTAAAGGATTTCCTCCAGGTTCAGCCACCAAGGTTCAGCAGGAATTGGCCTTCAAAGAACTGGTCCTTTCCAGACTCTGACAAGTTTCAAAGGGGAAAGAACAGGCATGCAGTAGGTAGAGGGCAATACCGAGGCTCCTACAGGGGTCGCCAATGGCAACCACAAAATCAGAGAAGTGGCACAGGTAGTTCACCTGCACCACAGGGACAATCACAATGACTTACCTTTCACTCTGCCTACCAAGGCTCAAAGAGAAGCACCTCTAGGCGGAAAATTATCTCTATTCTCAAAAAACTGGCACATTATAACAAAGGACAATTGGATTCTGGACATAATAGACAGAGGTTACAGGTTCCACTTCCATACCTTACCAACAGGACAAGGCATGCCAAACCTGCCACAAAATCAAAGGGCAGAGGCACTCATAGAAGTCTCAAAGCTGTTACAAATAAAAGCAATAGAGAAGGTTCCTCCTCAGGAACAAGGCCAGGGATTTTATTCAAGACTGTTTCTTGTTCCAAGAAAAGAAAAACAATGGAGGCCTATATTGGACTTGTCCGTTCTAAATACTTTTCTCATGGTGCCAAAATTCAAGATGCTGACGTTACAGCAACTTCTTCCCATGCTGGGCAAGGGGTCTTGGCTGGTTACTCTGGACCTCAAGGAGGCATACCTGCATGTCCCTATCAGACACAGTTGCAGAAGATACCTCAGATTTCTTGCAGGAACAGAGCACTATCAATTCTCAGCATTGCCGTTTGGCTTATCTACTGCGCCCAGAGTATTCACGAAATGCCTGGCATCAGTAGTGGCACATTGCAGACTCCAGGGGATTCAAATATACCCTTACCTGGACGACTGCCTAATACAAGCAGACAGCAAACAGACCTTGATAAAACACTTGGATTACGTCATTCAATTGCTGCAGGCTTTGGGATACACAGTCAACATTCAAAAATCAAGATTACTGTCATCCCAAGAGATTATATTTCTAGGAGCAAAACTGGACACACAGCTACAAATGGCTTTCCTCACAGAGGAGAAACAAGAGCATTTAACAGCTTACTTCAAAGGCCTAGCAAAATTAACCCACCTGACCGCAAGGAAGACCCTGCAGGCCCTGGGGTTCATGGCATCTTGCATTCTTCTAATCCCTCTGGCAAGACTACACATGAGAAAGCTGCAATGGTACCTAAAAAGCTTGTGGTCGCAACACAGCCACAACCTAGAAGACATAATACCACTCATACCATGCCTGCAAAGGGAATTTTTGTGGTGGGCTCAAGCAAGTCACTTAAACGAAGGCATGCTTTTCAACAAACCTCCAACAAGTCAAACTATTACAACAGACGCCTCAGACCTTGGATGGGGGGCGCACATGGACGGCAGATGCATTCAAGGGCAATGGACTCCCATGGAGATGCATCAGCACATAAATCAAAAAGAGATGTTGGCAGTGATACATGCAATAGAAGCCTTTGGAAAATCTCTTCAGCAAGGTCATCTGCTAATAAGGACAGACAACACCACTGTCATGTGGTACATAAACAAACAAGGGGGCACTCATTCCTACCCCCTCTGCAGACTAACAATGATTCTTTGGGAAAAGTCCCTGAAACTGAACATCTACTTGCAATCCCAGTTTGTTCCGGGCAGGGACAATGTTCTGGCAGACAGGTTAAGCAGAAATTTCTTGGATCCACACAAATGGATGCTACACCCACGCATTTTCTCACAAATAGCATCTGCATGGGGAAGACCAGACATAGACCTCTTTGCATCTCATCTCAATCATCACCTGCAAAGGTTCTGCACAAGAATACACCATCCTCTAGCTTGGAGAACGGATGCTCTTTCCTTCAGCTGGAATGCTCTAACAATTTATGCATTCCCTCCTCTACCTTTGCTCACCAAGGTGTTACTGAAGATCAAGGCAGAACAACCAAGAGGAATCTTGATAGATCCAGACTGGCCAAGGCAACACTGGTATCCACTACTACTGAGCATAACTCACACCAAACCGTGGCCCTTGCCTCAATGGCCTCTGCTCCTGACTCAACACAGTTACAAGACTGTTCATCAGAACCTGCAAACCTTAAAGCTGATAGCTTGGAGAGTTCCATGACTCAGATCCATGACTCCCTCTCTGAAAAAGTTCAGGAAATTTTGCTGGAGGCACGCAGACCTTCCACCAGAAAAACCTGTTCAGCCAAATGGAAGAGATTCACCATCTGGAATGTCAACAAGGGCCAGGATGCATCATTGGTGAACATACCTCAGATATTAGAATACTTGGCAGAAATGTTTCACAGTGGCCTCTCATACTCTTCCATCAAAATCCACGCTTCAGCTATCTCAGCACATTACAACTGTGATCCACCTGTGTTTTCGCATCCCTTGCTAAGACAGCTTCTAAGAGGCATAAAGAATATCAAACCTCCAAGGAAGCTACCAATTCCTGCATGGGACCTCAATTATGTCTTGGAAAAATTAACTCTTCCTCCTTTTGAACCAGCAGCATCTTCAGAAATGCAATTTCTCTCTTGGAAAATGGTTTTCCTGTTGGCAGTCACCTCAGCAAGAAGAGTCTTGGAGATACAGGCCCTCATGGCAGTTCCTCCCTTTCTCATCTTTCATCAGGACAGAGTTTCCCTTAGGACCAATCCTTCATTCATGCCTAAGGTGATATCCAGAGTGTCTCTAAACCAAGCAATTCACCTGCCTACTTTCTTTCCTAACCCTCAGAAATAAAGGGAAAAGGCTGCTGCATACTTTAGACATTCACAGACAACTACGCTACTACTTGGACAGAACAAAGTCCACCAGGAAGTCTGACCAACTGTTTGTAGCCTATGCTGCTGGAGTGCAGGGAAAAGCAGTCACCAAACAAACTATCTCAAAATGGATTGGACACTGCATCAGATTCTGTTATTCTTTTCATGGAAAAAGTGTGCCAGCTAATATTAGACCACACTCCACCAGAGCTATGGCCACATCCACAGCCTTTCTAAGAGGAGTGGCTACAAAAGATATTCTAGAGGCTGCTACATGGACCTCCGTGCATACATTTACCAAACACTACAACCTGCCATTATACTCCAGATCCCGAGCAGGCTTTGCTTCGGCAGTCCTGCAGGGCCTTCTAGCTACACCATCTCTTGCTTAGTCCTACCACCCCCAGCTTGGCTATGGTATTCAACCCACATGTCAGGACTGCAGTTGCATTCTTGAAGGACATAGTACAGTTTTGTACCTACCATAAATGTAGATGTCCGATAGATATGCAACTGCAGTCAGGTTTTCCCTCCCTCCTACCCCTCTGTTTTTCCCCTTTTGGGTCCATTCTCCCCTTACCTATCAGCTGGGGATATATGTTATGGTATATCTGTTTATTACTGTTGTGCATGTCTGGTTTTATCTGTTTATCCATTCACCAAATTTAGCCTTCCTTGGAGGGCACCTGGCATCTGGGGCAAGAAACACTGAAGAAGATGGCGTCGGCTGATGCCTTTATACTCCAGCCGCTCTGACGTCGGGGAGGAGGCGACATTGGCCGACGCCGGACCCAGACTTTGGAATCTGGCCGACCGAAGGGCTGCCTGAGGCAGGACAACCCTTATGTCAGGACTGCAGTTGCATATCTATCGGACATCTACATTTATGGTAGGTACAAAACTGTACTTTTGTTACTTTAGAAACTAATTTATTTGTTTGTTTGTTAACATTCTCCTGTGGAGCCAAGCAGAAGTGAGCAGTTAGTAACAACTTTTCAGAAAGTATAAAATGGTACACATTTTATGGGGAAGTGAGGCAAGAAAAACTGTAATTACTGATGAAATCTCAAACAATGAAGTTTAAGGTTTGTTTTTTTATCTTATACCTGATAAAAATATATACTGTAAAGTACGAAAAACTTACCTTCTGATTAGGTTTCTAAGTGGAATCTAATAAAAATGACCATATGGTTGCTTATAGATGTGGAATCTAGGAGTTAATTGTGTATACAGAAGTATATGTAAATAAAAAACAGGAAATAGGTATAGGAGATACTATGTGCAGGCTAAATGAAGATGACCAGGAAAGTACAGTTGTGTACTCTTACCATAAATGTAGATCTTCGAGTGTGTTCACTGTTGCAGTCATGACTGTAAGGTTCTTCCTGCCAGCAGCAGCTCCCGATCGGCCAGAGTCCCAAAGTCTGGATCGGGTGTCAGCTGAGGTCGCTTTTATCCTGACGTCAATGCGCCAGAAGGTATAAAGACCTCAGCTGACGCC
Source organism: Protopterus annectens (assembly GCF_019279795.1). Lineage (NCBI taxonomy): Eukaryota > Metazoa > Chordata > Ceratodontiformes > Protopteridae > Protopterus > Protopterus annectens. Next base: position 99,200,600 of record NC_056739.1, on the reverse strand, counting down.
ATTTCCCCAGTTTTTCTTGCCCCAGATGTCAGGTGCCCAGAAAGAAAAGGCTAAAAAAGAAACCATGCCCAAAACCTCAACAGCCAAAATACCTCATAACAGATAATACTCAAAGAAAAAACAAAAGAGGGGGTAGGAGGGAGGGTAACCCAGACTGCAACAGTGAACACACTCGAATCTCTACATTTATGTTAAGAGTACACAACTGTACTATGTCCTTCGTGGTTCACTGTTGCAGTCATGACTGTAGGGTTGAGTCCCAAAGCTAAGAAAGGGTGGCTGGAGGAGAAACAGAGGGAGCAGTTACAAAACCTTGCAAAACCGCAGAAGCAAAACCGGCCCTGGATTTAGAATAGAAAGGGATGTTGTAATGCTTAGAAAAAGTATGTACAGAACTCCAAGTAGCAGCCTCCAAAATATCCTTGGTAGGAACTCCACAAAGTAAAGCTGCTGAAGTAGCAGTAGCCCGGGTAGAATGAGTCCTAACATTAACAGGAACTGGATTACCATGATAAGAGTAACAGAACTTGATGCAATGGGCAATCCACTTGGAACTAGTTTGCTTAGTGATTGCTTTCCCTTGAACAGTAGGAGCATAAGGGACAAACAACTGATCAGATTTCCGGAAAATCTTGGTCCTGTCCAGGTATAAACGAAGCTGCCTGTGCATGTCTAAAGAGTGCAAAAGACTTTCTTCCTCACTTTGAGGATTAGGATAAAAGGTAGGCAAATGAATAGATTGATTCAAAGCCACTGCCGAAACCACCTTGGGCATAAAGTGGGGTTAGTCCATAGAGATACCCTGTCCTGATGAAAAATAAGGAAGGGTTCCACAGCCATGAGTGCTTGCAATTCCGAAATTCTTCTAGCAGAGGTAATAGCTAAAAGAAAAGCAGTTTTCCAAGACAACAATTTCAAATCCATGGAAGCTGCAGGTTCAAAAGGAGACAATGTCAATTTCTCCAAAACATAGTTAAGATCCCAAGTGGGAACAGGAGCCCTCATAGGGGGCCGAATATTCTTAGCCCCTCTAAGAAATTGTTTAAGTAATGGATGAGAAAAAATCAGAGGATCCGTATTGTAATGTGCAGAAATAGCAGAAGCATGAAGCTTAACAGATGAAAAAGATAGGCCCGTATGTAACAACTCTGTCAGATACTGTAAAATCAGAGGAATGTTTGGAACAGCAGAATCACCACCCTGGACTTGATTCCAGGAGCAAAATCTTTTCCACTTACCCGCATAAGATTTTCTAGTGCTGGGCCGTCTAGCTTCAAGGATTACATCCATAACCTGTTTGAAAAGGGTAGAGGTGTTAACAGACCCTGGATCCGTCAGGCAGCTAGATTCAGAGTTTTGACATGACTGTGCAGTATCCGGCCCTCCCGTTGAGACAGTAGATGAGGGATTTGAGGCAGAATCCAGGGAGGCTCCTGAACCAGGTTCATCAGAGTGGAATACCAGAATTGTCGAGGCCAATTGGGAGCCAGTAAAGTCATTTGCAGTCTGTCCTGTTTTATCTTCAGAAGTACTCGAGGGAGAAGAGGGAAAGGAGGAAAAGCATATACTGAGAGGTGTTTCCAACTGAACGAGAGGGCATCCACCCTCCATGCTAGTTTGTGGTAGGTCCTTGTGCAGAATGTCGGAAGTTGATGATTCTGAGGGGATGCAAAGAGATCTATGTCCGGACATCCCCTCGCCTTTATAATCATCCTGAATATCTGAATATCCAACATCCATTCTTGTCGATCCAAAATGTGTCTGCTCAATGTGTCTGCCAGAGTGTTGTCTTTTCCTGGCAGGAATTGCGCTTGTAAGTCGACACTGCAGGTCAGAGCAGTGTACCATAGAGTCATGGCTAATCTGCACAGGGGGTAAGAGTGAGAGCCTCCCTGCCTGTTTATGTACCACATGACTGTAGTGTTCCCTGTCTGTATCAACAATTGTCCTGGTAGAAGAAGGTCCCTGAAGGCTATCAGGGCATTCTGTACAGCTAGCATCTCCTTCAAATTTATGTGCAGGTGTGTTTGCTCCTTTGTCCAAACACCCTGAAGACATCTCCCGTGCATGTGGGCTCCCCAGGCATAATCTGAAGCATCCGTTGTCAGAAATTGGTTGGTCGGTGGAGGACAAAAAGGCTTCCCCTTGTTCTGTAGACAAGCTTCGGCCCACCAAAGAAACTCTTGCTGGAGACAAGGTAAAATCGTGACCACTGTTTCCAAACTGTGGTAATGCTGAGACCATACACTCTTGAGGTACCACTGCAGTTTCCTCATATGCAGTCTTGCATATGGTATTAGTAGAATGCAGGAAGCCATGTAACCCAAAGCCTGCAGAATTTTTCTTGCAGTCAGCTGTTTCATTGAAGCCAAGTGTCGGAAAGAAGTAGCCAGTTGCACTTTTTTGTCCGGTGTCAAGGAAGCCATCTGGGTTGTAGTACTCAGAAGAGCACCCAGGAAAGTAATCTGTTGTGTGGGTACCAGATTTGATTTCTTTAGATTCACTGTGAAACCGAGGTACTGAAGAAGATGCTGCACAAAAGCTAGATGCCGAAGTAGAGTGTCTTTGTCGTCTACTTGAATAAGACAGTCGTCCAGATAAGGGTATATTTGAATCCCCTTCTGTCTGCAAAACGCCATTACTGGTGCCAGGCACTTTGTAAAGACCCTGGGCGCAGTTGATAAGCCAAAGGGCAGCACAGAGAACTGGTAATGCTTCGAGCCCACTTTGAAACGCAGATACCTTCTGCACACTTGCCTTATAGGAATATGCAGGTAAGCTTCTTTTAAGTCCAGAGTCACCATCCAAGCATTCTTGCCCAACATAGGCAGCAGCTGCTGCAGAGTGAGCATCTTGAATTTTGGTATATCTAGGAAGGTGTTTAGTACAGAAAGGTCCAGGATTGGTCTCCACGAATTTTCCTTCCTGGGAACCAGGAAAAGTCTGGAATAAAAACCTTGCCCTATTTCTAAATTTGGTACCAATTTTATGGCCCTCATAGCCAGGAGGGACTGAACCTGATGTTGTGCCTCTGCCCACTGATGATTTGGCTGATCTGGCTAACCATTCGGTTTTGGCAAGGTGTGGAAATGAAATCTGTAACCTCTTGAGACTATGTCCAGAACCCATTTGTCCCGGGTTATGTGGCTCCAGTTTTGATAAAAAAGAGAAATCCTTCCTCCCAAAGGTGCTTCCAGGAGAGGAGCCCCTGGAACCAGAAAGGGAGAGTCATAAAGACTCTTTTTGGTAGGGCTGAGACTTATCTTCACCTCCCTTGGGAGAGGGGGCACTCCACTGCCTATTCCTAAAATGGGTCTGTGCCTGTCCCCTACCTCTGGAATGCCTGAATCTGCCTCTCTGAGACCTGCCGAGCCCGGAAAGGGCCAAGGTTTAGCTGGTCAGTGTCTAGGAGGTTGCATCTGTAGAAAATCCTTAACTGCCTGCATAGATTTGGTTTGTCCTCCATTTTCTTTAATACCTCTTCAGCTTTGGACCCAAACAGAACATCGTGCTGCAAAGGGGCATCCAAAAGTTTGCCTTTAACCTGATCCGGCAAGCTTTGTTCCTTTAACCAAGCATGTCTTCTAATAACTGCGCCAGTTGTTGCAGCCCTACGAGAAGCTTCCAAAGAATCAAAACCACAATGCAGGGTTTGTTTACCCACCTGTTCAATAGCATGCAATAAATCCTGTAACTCCTGATTATCCGCACCAATAGAAACAGCTGACATCTTTTGTTTAAATACAGACAAAAGGTATTGTTGATACTTCAGCATATGAAATTGACAGTTCAAAGCCCTAGTAGACAATGTAGCAGAAGTATAAACTTTTTTACCCCAGCTCTCCAAAACCCTGGACTCTCGGTCAAGGGGAATATGATTTTTAGCAGAGGCCACTTTAACACCCTTAGGACCCTGAGAAATTGTTTCCAGATCAGGTGAAAGATTCTTAAAAAGAAACTTGTGAGAATCTGGAACCCTATAATACCTATCTGGTTTGACCGGAGCAGGGGGAAAAGAATCAGGAGAGAGAGAAGCTTCCGAAAAAACATCATCTACAATGTCCAATACAGGGGAAATAGCCAGAGGCCTATGCTGTGGGAGAAGAAGAAAATCCCTAAGCCTTTTCTTGGATTCAGAGAATTCCTGCCCTTCCCAGTGAAAATTCACCCTCATATCATACAAAGTTTCACCAAAAGAATAATCCTCAGGAGGAGAAGCTGAAGCATCAGCATCAGAATCCTCATAAGGAGGAAAAGAATAATCCTGCTCAAGAGAAGAAGTAGAAGAAACAGAAAGTTGGTCTGAAGAATCATTATCGGACTGTAATCTAGGCTTCTTGTCAGGAGGGGGATGTGAACCCCTGATCATAGTTAAGAGATCTTCAGCCATCTTAAGCATCTGCCTCTGAGGCCCAGGACCCTGATCAAAAGGTGCCTGTGCTTGCCATTTCAATTTAGCTGGAGCCTTAGACTTTGTCTTTGAATGTAAAACTGAATCCACATTTACAGGAAGCTGCGAAGGCCTGAGAACTCCCTCAGAAGCTGGTACCTGCCTACCGGCTCCAGACCCAACTGAGGGAGCAGTATCTGAAGGTCCAGTCCCTGGCAATTCTGAAGACCCCATCAGCTCCACACCGGAGTTGGTACAGGCAATTGGTTCAAAAGAGGTGGACGACAGGGGCTGCAAAGGCACTTCACTGATGACCGACGAACCAGCAACTGGCAATAACTGAGTAACATCCTTTGCTGTGGGCCTTGGAGGTCTGTCTGCATCCTTGCGCCTCTTACACACCCCAGAAGCCGGAAAAGAATCCGAAGACATGTTATAATTAAACCTTTTTCCAAAATACTAAAAGGCAAAGTTCTATCTATGCCTAATAGTACGCTGATTAAATCTAGCACAAAATGCACAATTAGCAACGTTGTGGTCAGGACCCAGGCAGGGAATACAGTAAGAGTGAAAATCCATATGAGCTATTTGCTTCCCACAAGAAATACAATTATTAACTTTTTCTGACAGCTGACTGGAGCAAGAAAAAGACCTCCCCAACGGGGTACTTATTTTATAAAATGAAAATCCTGGGATTAAATCCAAAAACAAACAGGAACAGGCCGACCAGCATCAGTGAACTACAAAGGGCACCGCGCGGCAAGAAAGACTGGGGAAATGGCGTCAGCTGAGGTCTTTATACCTTCTGGCGCATTGACGTCAGGATAAAAGTGACCTCAGCTGATGCCCGATCCAGACTTTGGGACTCTGGCCGATCGGGAGCTGCTGCTGGTAGGAAGAACCCTACAGTCATGACTGCAACAGTGAACTAGGAAGGACATCAGAGAATGACATTTATACCTGATAATAAACGTAGAATGGGGTAATCATATAGATGGCATGACCAGGAAATGATGGCTGTGTGCTATACATTGTAGCATATGATAAACATGTAGAAGGGGGTGACGTAAAATCTCAGGTGCAGTCAGGGGTAGTATAGTATGGAATGACAAAACTTTATATATGGCAACAGCAAAACAATCAGTGTATGTAATGTAAATAAAGCAGCCTAGATGGAATTAAAAAAAAATGTAAAGAGTAGTAACACATCAATAATAAAATAAAAGCTACTTTCTTGTAGGTCACATAAGGGCTTTCATAGAGATGAAGTAAAACTTTAACCAGTACTAACTATTCAAAAAAAATAACAGTGTAAACCGACATTCCAAGTGTTGCTACACAAATGCAGGTGCTGACTGAGATCATTGTCTATAAAACAGAAAATCAAATGAAAACCAGCTGAAGTCAACCAACAGCTTAGGGTCAGACAGAAAGGCTTCCATTGCCAAAGGACATTGCTCTGGTAATACTTTTTTGTTTTTGCTTTTGATCCTTTTATTCTTGTAAACATTTTATTTATTTATTTTGACTGTGTTAACTGGGGTACAGAACTTTGAGCACTGATCCCATTGGGCCCATTACAGTCTCAGCCTGGAGAAAACATAATAATTACATTACCTTATATACAGACTGAATGACAAAATGCAGTATATACATACATTACATACAAAGTGAATATCAGAGTTGGCTTGATGGAATAATGACAATAGATAAATGACATTATATACAGAGTTACTTGCAAAACACAATATATACATGAACTATAGAATGGAAATCAGATTTGGCGTGCTGAAAGAATCACAGTCAAAAACCGACTCCGAGCAATGTAGATGGAAGAAGGGAATGAAGAGGTTAAGCTGTATGTCCAGAGACAGCAGTTGTGTTTTCCTAGAGTCTTGAAATGTGCTTTTATTTGAGAATGAGAAATGGGGGTAATAAGAATTATGTGTAAGAAAATAAGAAAGATACTTTAAAATGTCTTTATTTGCTTCTGTTCCACAAAACCTTCTTTTGAATCAGTGTATCTTCAAAAGTCAAAATATACATCTAAGTGAATATGAAATTACATTCTGTACTGCTGTTCTGATGATCATGGCATTTCTCATCAGCATATAATTAATGCTAGCCCAAAGCTATTCCAAACGCTATCTTAGAACTGACTATATTTTGTTATGCCCTGTCAGTGTGCCAAAATGCAGAGGTGTCATGGTAAAACATTTTCACAAGCAGAAGCATTAAAGCAAGAAAAAAAGATACTCTGAATGGGGACATCTCATTATACATGAAATTTGTGCTGTTTGGAAACCAGCTTTATCATTTGGTTGGTGCCAAATCAGGCAATCAGGTACGCGAAAGATAATGACATCATTGTGGCTAGGTTGCCTGATGAAACGCCTGAAAGACCCTTTAGAAGATGTACAGCCAAAAATGGGAAAGAGCTTCTCTCTGGTTGCTCTGAAATAACCATATTTTAAAATAACTATTGTTGAACTGATTGTCGTTTTTTTTTTTTTCTTTTTTTTTTCCTTTGGAGCCCTGCAGTTTGGAACAATCTGAGGCCATATCATGTGAAACACTTTCCTTTCATGGGAAGAAAGAGGAACTTGGTTGTGGCAAGTTTTTAAATTTTGCATTTAGTTTCCTTTTATTTTTTTTTCTCAGAAAGCAGAGAAGATTGACTTTTTTTACTGGATAAATATTCATGACTACAGAAAATGAAAGGCCACGTAAGCTGTGAACTTTGATGGGTAACGGTATTGAATGGAAAGATGCAACTTTTGTTTCATTTTGAATTAATGGTATGGTGGTTAGAAAAGCCTGTTTTTGATAGTTCTGCTTGTGAAAACTTTCTGCTGTGACACCTCTGTGTTTTGGCACACTGAGAAAGGACCGCAGAAAATATAGACAACATATGTTCTGCCCGGGACCCATGCCAACTCCAAACAGAAGGCTCGATACAAATTTAGAAGAATCTACAGGAAAGTTAATTATATCTCACAGTGTATAGTTATCTAAACACTCACTATAGTAAATAAGCAGATTACACATTTATTCATATTTTTATGAGCCTTTCCGAAGAGCTGTGCTTTGTTAAGGACCTTTGCACTCTGTCGTATTATGCATGGACTTTGTTAGAAAGTGTGGTAGCTGTAAAAATGGATTGGGCCTTAGTTGCTTTGAATGACTTAATAGATAAAAAATGTGTCTGCCACATTGTTTACTGTTATTTCTTTTTCATGGGTGGGTGATGGCTTTGTTTTGAGTTCTCTAGGAAGCTGTGCCAACTCAGAATTGGCACTGAAACAGGAACATAAGGGCAGCAGAGAGAAGCGTGGCCTACGGAAATTAAACTGTGCATGTCTGCCTTCCCACAGCAGGCTGCCGTTAAAAACTGATTGTTTGGAGCTCTTTGCCTTCTGGCCAGTGTTTTCTCAATGATTGCCTTGTACATGGTTGGTACTGAACTATGTATTTAGCTGCTTGAGACGCAAAGTATTTTTACATCTGCTCTAGACAAAGTGGGTGACATAAATATGTAAATGGCAACTGTCTTAGACTGCTATAAAACATTCAGAAAAAAATTGTAATCCTTTTGGGATCATTGTGCTGTCTTATAGTGCTGAATTTGGAGTCCGGAATATCTGAAAGCTTTCCAGAGCCTTTTAGTTATCTGTGATTTCAAATCTTTACTGTTGTCAGAATGTTGCCTGTCACAATGACACAGCCATGCACATTAAAGGAGCAAATGCTTTAACAAATCTCAAAAGATTGTACAACAGATTGTATTATGAGTTCACTGCTTCACACTGTATTAAAATAGATATTATACTGAATTTATGCATAAATTTCAAAGCTTCTCGTGTAAACATTTTAGCTTTTAGAGAAGATAAGCAACATATCCTACTAATATCTCAATAACCTTAAAGTCTGTAGGCACGACATATTAAGGTTTAGAAAATCTAATGCAAAAAAAAATTAATCAGTTTTGCATATGAGTAAAATAGTTTTAATAAAAATAATTTGATAATAGAGAATATGATAAGTAAAATAAGGGTGAATAAAATATGATCACTAGCTATAAAATTCTTGCCTTGGGGAAAATAAAATATGATCACTATCTGTTAAGGTTCTCACTCTGGGAGACTGACATGTGATTATAATTTACAATGCTGTCATCCAGGATGAAAGGCATGTGATTATAATCTGGAAGATTCTTGCCCTGGGTGAATGGAATATGATTACTATCTATAACATTCTTGCCTTGGGTGAATGACATGTGATCACAGTCAATAAGGTCCTCACCCTGGGAGAATGAAATGCAACTATGATTTGTAATGTTCTAGCCCAGGGTGAGTAGCATGTGATCATAAAGCAGAAAATTCTTGCCCTGGGTGAATGCCATGCGATCACGATCTGGAAAGGCACTTGCCTTGGGTGAATGGAATACAATCACTATGTATAATATTATTGTGCTGGGTGAATAAAACGTGATCACTATCTGTAAGGTTCTCACCTTGGGAGAATGGAATGTGATCACCATCTTTAAGGTTCTCACCCTGGGTGAATGGAGTATGATCACCGCTGCAAAGTTTTCTCACCCTGAGTAAATGGAATGTGATCACCACTGTGAGGTTGTGACACTGAGTGAATGGAATGCGATCACTATTGTTAAGTTTCTCACACTGGGTGGATGGAGTATGGTCGCCATCTGTAATGTTTTCAATCTGGGAGAATGGAATGTGATCACTATCTGTAAGATTCTTGTCACTAGTGATGATCAGTTCTGCGTGTCCACAAAGAAGCTCAGCACCAGATGTGTTGCATGGTATATATATATATATATATATATATATATATATATATATATATATATATATGTATTTGTATGAAGCTTGTCTCTATAAACATTGCTTGGTAGAGCATTTTAAGCGATGGTGCTTTTAAAATACATTTAATTGAGTTTGCATTTTAAATTAATTAGGCTGTCATGTGACTAGTCAATGTGTATTTAATCTGACTTGTTTTAATATCTTATATCTTGATAAAGCCTGGTATTAACCAGGCGAAAGCTCTTGATAGATTCTTGTTGGTGTTCATTTTATTTGGGACGCTTTATTAAAGGCAGTTCAACAGTATTTCTCACTTGGCTTGGTTGTGTTCATCTGTGGAGTTTTTCTGTTTTTACTGTGTCTGTTAAGTAACTGTATTTGGTATTCACAAGCAGCCATATGATTATAATCACTTGGGTTTTTTGCATTCAGGCATTGTACTTGTGGTCACCAGATGATTACCATGGATTTTGGCTCTGAGTATTTACAAGTTGATTACTACCATGTATGGCACCTGTCTGTGTGTATCAGCCAAGTGATTTTTACTGTATCAGATACTTGGCCCTGAGTATTTCCCATTAAGTAGTAACCTTATATGGTACTTGGTATTTGCCAGATGATTATTAGTAGTTGGTCCTTAGTATCTATTAAGTGACATTTGACATGTGTGTTACTTGATAATGAGTGTCCAATAAGTGATTATTAGCATGTGTGGTGCTTTATGTTAACCTAGTAAGTACTACCACATGGGGTACCTGACACATGTCCAGTGATTAGTTCCATATGTGATGTTTGCTGTTGTATAGTATGTTTGCCTGGTGATAAATACTGCATGTGTTACTTGGTGTCTGCCAAGCTAGTTAAACCATATATTTACCATTAGTTATCTACTTGGTGATTTTTATATGTGGCACTTGGCATTTGCCGGATGACTATATCTGTGTGTGATATTTGTTCCTGGGTATTTATCTGATGGATACCAAGTGTAGCAGCAGGAATATGCAAATGATTATTATGTGTTTATGTGGTACTTGCCAAGGGATTTTAACCATAAGTGGTAATTTGTACTGGACATGTGCCAGGTAATTATTACCATGCATGATGCTAGGTCCAGAATTTATACTGGATTACAGTTAAACTATCTAGTATTTGTTATTAGTGCCTTATAGGTCATTTCCACCATGTATGATACTTTAAACTAGGTATCTGTCAGGGTATCTTAGGTTATCATGTATAATGCATGGTACTGGGTATTTGCCAAGGGATTATTACCATTTGTGGTATCTGACACTTGGTATTTGCCAGCTGATTTCATTGTAGGCTGTATAGTATTGGGTATTTATCAGCTGATTATTACTGTATGTAGTAGCAGTATGTACAGGATGTTAGTAAAGTGACAATTAGCATGAGGAGTAATTAACATTTGTCACATTGTTGTTAGTATGTGTGGTACTTAGATTTTGTCAGGTGGTTATTACAATAAGTGGTGCATAGCATTTGTCTGGTGATTATTACCATGTGTGGTACTTTGCATTTTTGATGTGGTTATTACAATGTATGTACTTAGCATTCATCAGGTGGTTATTGCCATATGTGTTACATATATTTGCCAGGTGATTTTTACCATAAGTAGTACTTAGCATTTGTCACACTGTTGTTACTTTGTGTGGTACCTAGCATTTGTCAAGTGGCCACCCTGTTGAACTTGGCTCCTTACCCCCGCGGTAGTGCGATCTCGGAGTTGGTATATTTAGTTAGGGTGTGTGTGTGTGGGGGGGGGGGGTATGGGGGGGGAGTGGGGGGGCAAAGCCCCCCACATGGGTGGATTCACTTTCCTTCAGTTTTACTATTTTTTCAGGAAGGCCAAGCGGTTACTTACCTGGATTGGGAAGTTGGTGTTTTGGGATGTTGGTGTTCTGCAGTTATCGGCCTTTTCATTTTGGCTAACTGAAAGTCGGGTTAGGGAACTTTCGGTCTACTGAAGTAGACCCGTGTGTTACATAGCATTTACCAGGTGATTATTGCTATGAATAGTACTTTGCATTTGCCAGATAAGTGTTACCATGGGTGGTACTTAACATTTCCCAGTTGATTATTATCATGTGTGGTATTTGGCACTGACTGATTATTACCTTACTTAGTGCTTCCTACTGGTTACTTACCAGATGATTGTTATCATATGTAGCACTTAATAAGTGCCTGCTTGCTGCTTATTACCACGTTTGTTATTTGGTGCTGTGTATTTGCCTTTATTATTGCAATGTGTGGTACACAGTATGTGTGATGTGGTTATTATCATATGTGGTACTTACTATTTTCCAGGTGATTATTAGTATGAGTGGTAAGTAGCATATGTCACATCGTTATTGCCACATGTGGCATTTAGCATTTGTCAGGAAGTTAATAAAATGAGTGTTACTTAACATTTCTCAAGTGATTATTATCATGGGTGGTATGTAGCATTTATCTGGTGGTTATTAGCATGTGTGGTACCTAGCATTTGACATGTGTTTATTACAATGTGTGGTACTTAACATTTGTCAGATGGGTATTGTCATATTTGTTGCATAGCATTTGTCGGGTGGTTGTTGCCATGTGTGGTTCTTACTGATTGATTATTACCTTACTTAGTGCTTTTTACTGGTTATTTACCAGATGGTTATTACCATATATAGCACTTAGTGAGTGCAGACTTGCTGCTTATTACCACGTTTGTTACTTAGTGCTATATTTTTTACTTTATTTTCGCTAAGTGTTACTTACCATGTGTATTTCACAGCATTTGTGATGTGGTTCTTACCATGTTGGGTACTTATTATTTGTCGGGTGATTATTACCATGGGTGGTTCTTAGCATTTGTGAGGTAGTTAATACCATGTGTGTACTTAGCATTTATTGGGTGCTTATTACCATGTGTGTTACATAGCATTTGCCAAGAAATTATTACCATCTAGCACTGGTTGATTATTACTTTATTTAGTGCTTACTGCTGGTTATTTACCATGTGATTATTAGCATATGTAGCACTTAGTGGGTGTCTAATAGCTGCTTATTACCATGTGTGTAACTGTATGCTGCGTATTTGTCTTTATTATTGTTACATGTGGTACTTGGCACTGTGTATTTGCCAGATATCACAATGGTCAGTGTTTTTAATAGCTGTCTGCCTGGTGGTTATCACTATGGTTGTTGCTTTATGCAGGTTGCCTAGTAGGTAACAGTTATCATGTGCAGCAGTTGAGACTGAGTATTTGCCAGGTATCACCATGGTCAGTGATTTTTTAACAGTTATTTACCTGATAAAAATCAATATTTTTAAATTGGGTGCCTACTAGGCAACTATTACCATAACTTGAACATAGCATTAATTACCTATGAAGTGAACAACACTGTGGTTGATGTCTGATATTCCCATCTGTAAGATGTTAGTATTTGATAATGGGGAACTATATCAAGTGATTAGTGTCAAGTGTGTTACCTGGCATTGATAACTTTTAGGTGACTGTTATCCTGTGCTACTTGGTGTTAGAAGACTGATAGGTGATTTTGTGATGTGTGACACTTGGTGTTGAATGATTGTCATGTTATTATTCAGTAGTCACAATGGTTGGCATGGATGTGAACAGTCACTATATGTGCTATTGTGCATTGACTATCTGCCTGATGATTGTTACAATATGTAGTACTTGCTGTTGTTGTTGTTCTTTCAGCTTTTCCCAGTTAGGGGTCGCCACAGCGGATCTCCGGTCCGCTAATGATTGGCAGTAGATTTTTTACGAGTGCCGAGGTGCCAACTCGACGCCCAACCTTCAGCAAAGGCACACCCATTCTACACATGTCTTCTGAATGCCAATCAACCGTGAGGAGGACATGCAGACTCCACACAGAAGGCACTCCAGCCGAGAATCGAATGGGAGAACCTCTTACTGTGAGGAAACAATGCTACCGCTACACCACCGCAGCTTCCCTGCACCACCGCAGCTTCTGCTGTTGATTGTCTATATATGCTGTGTTCTGTATGATATCGTGTACAATGCAAAGCAGGTTTCCTTCAAAGTCTTCTTGGAAAATTAGCAATGCCCAGCAAAACATGCCTAGTGATGAAATATAAATAATCATAAATAAAATAGCTTACTGGGTGATAAGTAGTGATGCCAGTCATGTGACAGGTAAGAACAGGAAGTATTAAGCTAGACTAAACTCTGACAATGGGAACTAGCTCATGGTTTGTGGGATGTCATCTCAGTGCTGGGGAGGGTCTAGAGGTTATGTAGAAGGTTAAAAAGTACCAGCAAGATTTGGCTCTGGAACCACCATTTTTAAGCAATGGTAATTTTTTTCCTGTTCTAGACTTGATCCATGGAAAAGGCCCTAGGTGAGAGTTGAAATACTCAAAATCCTCTAGCTGTGTGTTATGCAGCTAGAGTTTATACTAGCAAATAAGAGGGTCACCTTAATGTGACTATGTGTTGCAGAAAGGACATTTTTCTGTCTCTTGTTTTGTGCATACAAGCATGAAAGTTACTCAGAATCTTTGGCACACTGACTCCGTACTTCAACAGGGAGAGTTTAACACTCATCTGGGAAGGATGGTAATATCTCGACAGACGTGACCGGGAGAAGCAGCTTGTATGAGTGGAACTTAAGAGTAATGAATTGCTTGGTCTTGGAGTGTCCATAACAAATATCAGGTTCAAATGCTAAGATGCTCAAAAATGTACTAGAACAGCCTGGGCCAAAGATTAGTCATTCACATTGCAATCATATTATCACACCCAAGTCATCATGTTGCACTCATGTTATCATATCTGAGTAGCATGTTCTAATCATATTGTCGTACCTGAGGCAGTATTTCCTAATCATATTAACATACTATAGATTACTTTAAGTTTGGGCAGCCGCAGTGGTGCAGTGATTGTCACCTCACAGCAAGAGGTTCTCTGGTTTGATTGTCAGCTGCAGTGCCTTCTGTGCGGAGTCTGCATGTCCTCTCTGTGGTCATGTGGGTTTCCTCCAGGTGCTCTGGTTTCCTCCCACATTCCAAAGATATGCAGTAGGTGTATTGGACACTTTAAATTGGCCATGTGTGCAAGTGAGTGGTATGGATGAACCGCAGGGCTAGACCTGGCAGTATAAACCTTGGCTCGAGATGACTGCCACTTTTGAAGTGATACCACAATCCCATGTGCAAAATGGGAAAAAGGGGTTGAGGATGGATGAATGGATGGATGGATGGATTAACATACTTTAGGTAGCATGTTTATTCTAGCAAATTACCTTGTAAGCAATACATGCTATTTAAAACACAATGTAAGCAGTAAAAAAACTTCTTTAGTATGATTATAGCCAGTCACTGACATTCTTTACATTAGTGCAGTAATATAGTTTGACATACCTTAGGCAGCATGTTTTAATCAGGTTATCATACCTGAGGTAGCATGTTCTAAACATATTGTCATACCCAAGGCAGTATGCTCTAATCATATCATACCTGAGGCAGCATGTTCTAAACCTGAAGCAGCATATTCTAATAATGTTATTATACCTGAGGCAGCATTTGGTAGTCACTTCAGTCAGGATGAGTGCCATATTGTCAGCTGATGTCCACTTGTTCATGGCTAGACATGTTCAGTAAACCCAGCCATGTAATCACGGTCTTCTGAGGATGCCTAGCCTATGTATCTATGCAGGACGAGTTCAGCTGTCATATACCCAGGAAGATTAGGTGAAAAGCCCAAGTGGATCTTTCTGTTGACCACAATAACTGAGGTAACACTAAGAAGCAGTAGCTAAAGGATGGGCAGTGATTCATGTGAGTAACTGTAGGGCATGCTGGTGGAGACCAACAGTGAGGGCAGGGCTTCTTTTTAGAAGTCCAATTACTGTGTGTCATACAGAAATTAAAATTAAACTTGGATTTGGACAGTAAAACACGTCGTGGAATGCACAGTGTTACACTGTTAAAGCATTTCTTTTTTCCAAGGGGGGCAACATCTTTGCACCCTCTGAGGTGAGAAGCCAAGCCCTACACCCACTTAACTATAGATACTGCTTTTGCGATTGCTGCACCTTATAATTCAGATAAATACTTGAGGTACCACAGTCTTGGATGTAACCGCCACCCTAGTGGAATCACAAAATCAATAAGATGTATAACAGGAGGAAGAAAATCATGGCAAAAATTAGGAGGTGTAGCACCCAGCAACATGTAATTGCCACCCTGGTGGAATCACAAAATCAATCGGATGTATAACAGGATTGTCAGGGGACAAATAAAGTCTGCCAAAGGGAAATTTGAGGTAAGTTTGGCCTTCCAGGCTAAGGACAAACACAAAGCATTCTTTAGCTATGTCCGCAACCTCAAAGGCAATACACAATTGTGTGCAGAGTTCATTGTAAATGGAGCCACCTATAATGAGCCAGAAGATATAGCAAACCTCCTGGCTGATAAATTTATCCCCAACTTTACTCCTCTCTCCCTCTCAACCCTCTCCCAGGAAATATCATCAAATAAAACTCCCCTACTATCACTAGGAACAAGTCTTTAATGCTCTCGCTAAGACCAAGAACACAGTATCAATGAGCCCAGATAATATCCCAGGATACCAGACAACATAGGAAGCCAACACAATGCTTTATTCTCCTGGTACCTCGGCCTCTCGCCTTCAAGGGATAATTTTCCACATAACCAGCAGTTCTTAAATACACATACTGATAGGTTAATTGATCATTTCAACAATTAAACACTTACACAATTAAATAATTAAACACCCTCCAGTCCCTTAACCCCTCAGATGCCACATAAAATTCATAACAATTTTGCTTGCGTTCTTACATAGATAAATATAAAGTATCTAAATACATTAATATGTGCAGAAACTTTTCCTTACATAATGCAATATACATATACACTCTAATTACACATGTAAATATCTATATTCAAAAAATATAAATATGTACACATACTTCCCCCCACCAAAACCCCACAAAACAGTTATAATACATCACCCTACATCAATTAATAAACTTACCATATAGTCTGGGTAATGGGGCACAGCCGGAGAATCTGTGTCAGCCTTTCCCAGGAGTGTCTGTGAAGTTGTACAAATACTTATCTCAAAGTGTGTGTGTGTGTGTGTGTGTGTGTGTGTGTGTGTGTGTGTGTGTGTGTGTGTGTGTGTGTGTGTGTGTGTGTGTCAGCTACTTGGGCAGGGACACAAAGCACTGGTTGGACAGAGAGGATACTGGAGGTTAGCTTGCTAGCTAGGCTGAGATCTGGACCCTACAGCTGTGCCAGTGGGGAGTCTTATTGGGGACCTGGAGAGCAAGGGAGAAACCAGCCCCTGACTGACAGTGATCTCTGTGTGCTCTTAAGGGAAATTGCACTTTACTGTGTGTATTTGTTATCCTTTCCTCATATATGGGATGTCCTCTCTGGTGTTAGTGGTGAGGATTGAGGCTCCTTGATTGCTGAGCCAGGGCACGGGCATCACACTTTGTGCTGTTGCCACTCCTGAAAGGGTGTTTGAACACTTGACAGCATCTGTCCTTCCTATGGCATGGCACAAATCCTTATGGCACTGAATGCTGCCCTCAGAAAAACTCAGAGTGTTCCCTTCTTCCTCAGTTTTCTTTGTCTTATTCACTCTGTGCCTGACAACGTGATCTAGATATGGATGATCAGTTCCCAGTTTTCCAAGTTCCCTCCTCAGGGCCTGTTTTTTCGTCAGATGACATGATGGACATCATAGTTTTATAATACAGACAAGAGAACTATATTTTCTGAAAAGGAAGCTAGCCAAGTATCTGAAGACAGAATCTCTAGCAGTAGTTGTGTCTCCACTTTTTGAACATTTTGACAAATTGACCGAGCAGAATTTTCTCCATCCAGCTTACCAAAATATAGTCCATGAAGAAGTAAATAAAAAGGTCAGAGCTTTCAATTACCCGTTATTTTATACACAACTGGTTACTCTCCAGTCCACCTCAGGACAAGCACTGCTATCCCTTTCCTCCTGAGTATTAGACAAGTTTGTAATGGAGATTTATACTTCTACCAGTACAACAGTGAGAAGGCTTCGGTATATTAGCAATATCTGCAGAAATTTCAGCCTATTACATATTGCAGCAGTTGGCCTCTTTGATGTAACTACCAAACTGATCATTTTGGCTAATTCAGCTGGTAAATTGAAAATAACCATAGCCCAGTGCATGTAGGACTCCATGGGCATTTCACTAGGGGTTCCAGATGCAGGCATTTGTGTAACGTAACATGCTTTTTTGTAAACTCTACAGTACAGGGACTGGTTAAAATGGAGGGTTTAGATGACTGTCTCTCTCCTTAGGCCTTTTTTTGGCAAACTAGTGAGATATGTCATGTTGTCTGTCCAACAGAGTTTGGTATTTCAGATCTTTCCAAACTTCCTTCTGCACATTTTTTTAGGAATCATCTTTTCCTACCTTCTTCCATGCATTTCTCTACCCCCCCCCCCCCAAAAAAAATCCTTCAGGGCTTTTCATAAAAGAAAAAACTCAGCATGCATCTAAATAAAAGTTGATTATTTCAATCCTATTGAGTTGCAAGTCCCTGATATTTTATATAGGTTCATAGGTTCATAGGTTCATACTAGGCTATCTGCCCGAGGGCATTTACAAGCCTAGCCCATCGTTTTGTGGCTTACGCCACCCCTTTAGTATGGGGAACTATACCCATTATTTTGCTGTGCCTCTGTCGAGCAGTGACACTGAGGTAATCCCTGGGGTATATCTGCGATCTCCCATCCATTGGTCAAGATTTCTCTTGAACAAGGCCAGCGAGGTGCTCTGCCTCACATGTACCGGGATTTTGTTCCACAGCATAGGGAGTCTTTGGGTGATGAATCTATCCCTCCAGCACGTCCTATTAATAGCCGTGTCAAGGTTTAAGTCTCCCGCCCTTGTGGCTCTGATGGATCTAGATTTTTTGAGGTGAAGCATATTCATCAAATCTGGGTTTGACATGGCCTTGTATGTTAGGCAAAGGTCACCTCTGAGCAAGCGGTAAGTGACTGAATAGAGCTGGAGTTCTTTCAGTCGGGCAGCATAGGACAGATTTTTGAGACCCTTTATCCTTTTGGTGAGGAACTTTTGTGGCCTCTCCAGCTGCTGCAAGTGTCGGGTCAGATACATATCGAATGGGGCATTGTACTCAATCATTGGTCTGATGAGTGATGAGTAAAGGGAGACTATGACCGCCCTTGATCTAGATGAGAATCCCTTCATGATAAGGTGGGCAATGTAGAAGGTCTTCCTAACTACTTTAGCTACATGGGGGTCGAATGACAGACTACTATCAACCTGGGTCCCCAGGTCCCTGATAACTTCTTCTGTGCTCAGTGGATTGCCACCTATTTGGTAGCTAGGGGTAACCTTGTTTTTCCCGAAGGGTATGACTATGCATTTTTTGGCATTTAACTTTAGGCCGTGGCTCTGGCACCAGTTATCCGTTTCTGTGAGACCCTTCTAAAGGATATCTGTGTCAGATGTGTTTTCTACTATGGCCCAGTTTGCAGTCATCTGCAAACTTTGTCAGCCATAACCCTCCTGTGTTTGCTTGTACTTGGAAAAGTAGATGCCAAACAAGAGTGGGCCCAGGACTGAACCCTGTGGGACACCACTTGTGACAGGCTTTGAGTCTGACATGGCGCCAGCAACTCTGACCCTGTGGGTTCTGTCACTCAGCCAGTTTGCAACCCATCTTGTGATGTATGGGTTGACATTTAAGCTGATGAGTTTTCAATGATACCCGAGTGGGGTATTGTATCGAAGGCCTTAGCCAGATCGAGGTAGGCTGTATGGACTGCCTTTCCCTCATCAATGGCTTTGGTGACTGTTTGAAAAAGTCAACCAAGTTTAAAAGGCATGATCTGCCTTTGACAAAGCCAAACTGGGTTGGATCCAAAGTCTGCAAATTCCCTATGTCTTTATTTATGAGGTCCATTATGATCCTCTCCATGGCTTTGCAGATAAGGCTTGTCAAGCTAATGGGCGGTAATTTCCAGGGTCGATGGAGGCACCGCCTTTGTGAAGTGGTACCACAGTTGCAGTGCGCCACTCCTGGAGTGCGTATCCAGAGGTACGACTTTGATTAAACAGCTGTCCTAGCTGTGGGTTTAATTCCTCATTGAGTTCATGGAGCACACAGCCGGGGACACCATCAGGTCCCATGGATGCTGTGTTTTTGCTTTGGAGAGAGCAGTTCTCACTTGGGCGCTGGAGATGTTTGGGGGCTGCAATCGTTTGGTATAGATATCTCTCCTTTTGGGGAGGGAGAAGTTTGCACTGAACCTGTCAGCCAGTATGTTGGCAATGTCTGTAGGATCAGTAATCTTCACATCATTTTGAACTAGCTCTGAGCATATCTGGGAGTTTCCTCCCAGGTTTCTAACTATAGCTAAAGAAGGCCTTATGATTGTCTTTTGAGTCTTTAGCTATTTTTCTCTCGAAATTTTCTTTGGATGATTTTATGAGAGCTCTTAGTTTTTACTTATAGTGATCAAGGGTGTCTTACCTTTTAAGGATTTTGCTCTATCTTGTAGTAGCTTCCTCCTTTTGTTGTAGAGTTTGTTTATGGCTGGGGTCCACCAGACTGGACGCTTGCCTTTGGTACAAAGAGTCTTTGTTTTGCTTGGGATTGCCTTATCCATGCAGTCCTGCAGGTGCTGGTAGAAGGCATTTGTAAGTGATTCAGCGGCTTGAGTACTGTTTTCCGCCGGCTCGGGGCCTTAAAGGAGACCACACTAGTCTTTAGAAGTGTGAAGTCGGCTTTTGAGAAGTTCTTTACTGTGGTCTTTTTATTTCAGGTGGGGGTGGGATGAGGACCTCCAGCGAGATTAGTTTGTGGTCTGATCTCACCAGTGAGGGTACACCTCTGGTGTTGAACATTGTGCTCCCATGTTCGTGATGATGAGATCAAGTATGTTATCTCCTCTTGTGGGGATGGTGACTAGTTGTTCCATGGCATTTGAGTTTATGAATTCCAGGAACTTTTGGGCTAGGGTGTTTGGGCTTGAGTAGTGTTCCCAGTCTATATTAGGGTAATTGAAGTCACCTAGTATGATGGTGTTTGGTGATACATTTATCCCCTCTAGTGTTTTCAGGAAGGCCATGTGAGGTTCCTGAGTTTGTGAGGGTGGCCTGTAACATGCTACAATTTGCAGAGCAGTCTTGCCTATGGTTAATTGCACCTGAATGGTCTCCGATGCATTGTGCGTTGCCACCAGTCTTGAGGTGTGGGTGTCCTTGATGAATATGGATACCCCCCCTCCTTTCTTGGTATTGTCCGGATTTTGGGGCCGGAACGCATGATATGAGGTAAAACCTGATAGCGCTGGGGTGCTCTCAGGAGCCTTGAACCAGGTTTCTGTCACAACACAGACATCGATGTTCTCCATACTGAGAAGGGCCTCGAGTGCATGCATTTTGAGATTTAGACTTCTGGCATTGAGCAGCATTACCCTTAGTTTTTTTCCTCTTTTGTGTTGTAGGGTGGTAGTCTTAGAATTTGAGCCTTGCCTCAAAAAGGCATTATGGGGTGGCAAGAGCCTTTGCCAATATCCGGAATCCCAGGGGTGACAGGTGCAAGCCGTCCCTTGCGAAGCAGCGTGGCTTGTCCAGCATGTCATCCCAGGTAGACAGACACTGGATCCCCTTTGAATGACACCAGTGTTTAAGCCAATTGTTAAAGCTGATCATCTTATCTCTGTATTGTGGCATCATTCTTGGTGAAGGTAGGATACTGCTCAAGGTCAGGGTCATACCTGCCTGGGCTACATAATCAGAGAGCTCCTCAATGTCTCTTTTCATGTAGTCCAAGGAGTGCGTCTCAGGTCGTTTACAACAGCGTGGACAATGACTGAGTCATATTTGTACCTGCTGTTGAGAGACCTGAGTGCTTGCGTTATGTGGCGGATTCTAGCGCCCGACAGGCAGCTTACTGTGACCTTCTCCTTCCTCAGTCTGGTGAGCGGGGCGTCAGTGTGTCTGACTATGGAGTCACCAATGACTAGTGTGTCTGGCATTGTGTTTGGCCTTAAGGGCTGTGACTGTTTGACACTCTGACTGTGAGGTCTATGTGTTGCAGGTGTTGTGTTCTGAGGTGGTGGTTGTTTGGGTGTCTGCTTTGGTGGCCTCTGCTGTTTTGGTAGATTTTTGATCAGAGCCTCCGAGTATGTCTTTGTGTGTTTATGTGTATGATTTGAGGTTGTAATGGTACTATGTGAGACTGGGTCTATAGTGTGTGTGGTAACCTTCTCCTCCTGACTGGTCTTGCCAGTCCTATGTTGAAGAGCTCAGCCTCCAGTTTGGCCGTATAGTTGCATCTCTCGCATGTATTTGTGTTTTGTGGGAGGAGGAGAGGGTTGTCTGTGTACATGAGGCAATTGTAACATTGCCTCAATATTCCCAGGTTCACCAGCTGAGCAGGAGAGGACACTAGCAACTGATCCCTCGACATGCTAGAAGGAATAGACAAAAAAAACTTTAAAAAGATTCCGGGGGACGTGGGTGACCGAGAAATGGGGGGTTGCCTTTTTGGGGTACTATCTATGACAAGAGTGCCATATCAAGGTAATAAGTACTGTAGGAGCAAGTGCTACATTTAACAGATAGAGAATAGTCTACTTGGAGTCAAGTAGAGATGATCTTTTTAATTATAGGATACGCTGATTAGATCAGTAGTATAGTTCGAGGAAGGTAGTTTTAAGGGAAAATTTGAAGAGTGGACTTTAGGTAGCCCGAATAGTTTAAACCTGCTTAACCGGAGCTGCCCTAGTGTGCAACAGTGGCAACTTCAAGGCTAAATCTTGGCGCTAAAGCGTGCTTTATAGCAGGGGGCTGGAAAAGACAGGAAATGACCCAAAATGGCCAATAAACTACAAGTTACTGCCTTAAACCACTCCTCTGAGGACAAATGAAGGAGTTATGGAAATGACCCCTAGTGGCCAATAAAACTACAGTTTCAAGTCAGTAACCACCTCTACGGGGGGCAGGGAAGCTGCTCAATGTTAGTCACTGCCACTGATGAACACAGAGACCCTCCCTCAGCCCAAGCAAAAATGGCCTCACAGAAACTTTCAAACAGTTCAGGAACAGCAAGCCTGTAACTGAACTTTTTTAACTCTCAGAAAAGTGGGAAAAAAGCAAGATTTTTTTTTTGTTTTTGTTTTTTTACAGAGATAGCAGAGGTTCACAAGTAATATCAAGTTATAACAGTGCAGTAAATGACCCCACACAAGAGTGCTAGGTCAAGGACAGAAAATATGCAAGTTTTAAGAAAAAAACGATTTAAAATTAAGTGCAAACAGGAAATTCAGCAAACAGTTTTTGGTTGTGCTCTAAATACAGCTACTAATACAGAAATCAAGTTTAACAAGCCAGAAAATGCTCAAGCTAGGCAGCTATGCAGAAAAACTTAGCAAATAAACAGAGAAAAATACTTAAAATCTCAAAAGTGGCTCCCTTCTTCTCTCAGCGTTTTTTCCTCTTGGAGGGTGCTTCACCAACAGCCAACAAGCCTGAAAAGACGCTCAAACCATGAGGCAACTAGGTTTTAAGAGAGGAAGATGAAGGAGTTATGGAAATGACCCTAGTGGCCAATAAAACTACAGTTTCAAGTCAGTAACCACCTCTACGGGGGCGAGGAAGCTGCTCAATGTTAGTCACTGCCACTGATGAACACAGAGACCCTCCCTCAGCCCAAGCAAAAATGGCCTCACAGAAACTTTCAAACAGTTCAGGAACAGCAAGCCTGTAACTGAACTTTAACTCTCAGAAAAGTGGGAAAAAAGCAAGATTTTTTTTTTGTTTTTGTTTCTTACAGAGATAGCAGAGGTTCACAAGTAATATCAAGTTATAACAGTGCAGTAAATGATCCCACACAAGAGTGCTAGGTCAAGGACAGAAAATATGCAAGTTTTAAGAAAAACGATTTAAAATTAAGTGCAAACAGGAAATTCAGCAAACAGCTTTTGGTTGTGCTCTAAATACAGCTACTAATACAGAAATCAAGTTTAACAAGCCAGAAAATGCTCAAGCTAGGCAGCTATGCAGAAAAACTTAGCAAATAAACAGAGAAAAAATACTTAAAATCTCAAAAGTGGCTCCCTTCTTCTCTCAGCGTTTTTTCCTCTTGGAGGGTGCTTCACCAACAGCCAACAAGCCTGAAAAGACGCTCAAACCACGAGGCAACTAGGTTTTAAGAGAGGAAGATGAAGGAGTTATGGAAATGACCCCTAGTGGCCAATAAAACTACAGTTTCAAGTCAGTAACCACCTCTACGGGGGACAGGGAAGCTGCTCAATGTTAGTCACTGCCACTGATGAACACAGAGACCCTCCTTCAGCCCAAGCAAAAATGGCCTCACAGAAACTTTCAAACAGTTCAGGAACAGCAAGCCTGTAACTGAACTTTTTTAACTCTCAGAAAAGTGGGAAAAAAGCAAGATTTTTTTTTGTTTTTGTTTTTTACAGAGATAGCAGAGGTTCACAAGTAATATCAAGTTATAACAGTGCAGTAAATGACCCCACACAAGAGTGCTAGGTCAAGGACAGAAAATATGCAAGTTTTAAGAAAAACGATTTAAAATTAAGTGCAAACAGGAAATTCAGCAAACAGCTTTTGGTTGTGCTCTAAATACAGCTACTAATACAGAAATCAAGTTTAACAAGCCAGAAAATGCTCAAGCTAACCAGCTATGCAGAAAAACTTAGCAAATAAACAGAGAAAAAATACTTAAAATCTCAAAAGTGGCTCCCTTCTTCTCTCAGCGTTTTTTCCTCTTGGAGGGTGCTTCACCAACAGCCAACAAGCCTGAAAAGATGCTCAAACCACGAGGCAACTAGGTTTTAAGAGAGGAATATGAAGGAGTTATGGAAATGACCCCTAGTGGCCAATAAAACTACAGTTTCAAGTCAGCAACCACCTCTACGGGGGGCAGGGAAGCTGCTCAATGTTAGTCACTGCCACTGATGAACACAGAGACCCTCCTTCAGCCCAAGCAAAAATGGCCTCACAGAAACTTTCAAACAGTTCAGGAACAGCAAGCCTGTAACTGAACTTTTTAACTCTCAGAAAAGTGGGAAAAGAGCAAGATTTTTTTTTGTTTTCTTGTTCTTACAGAGATAGCAGAGGTTCACAAGAAATATCAAGCTATAACAGTGCAGTAAATGACCCCACACAAGAGTGCTAGGTCAAGGACAGAAAATATGCAAGTTTTAAGAGAAAAACGATTTAAAATTAAGTGCAAACAGGAAATTCAGCAAACAGCTTTTGGTTGTGCTCTAAATACAGCTACTAATACAGAAATCAAGTTTAACAAGCCAGAAAATGCTCAAGCTAGGCAGCTATGCAGAAAAACTTAGCAAATAAACAGAGAAAAATACTTAAAATCTCAAAAGTGGCTCCTTCTTCTCTCAGAGTTTTTCCTCTTGGAGGGTGCTTCACCAACAGCCAACAAGCCTGAAAAGGCGCTCAAACCACGAGGCAACTAGGTTTTAAGAGAGGAAGATGAAGGAGTTATGGAAATGACCCCTAGTGGCCAATAAAACTACAGTTTCAAGTCAGTAACCACCTCTACGGGGGCAGGGAAGCTGCTCAATGTTAGTCACTGCCACTGATGAACACAGAGACCCTCCTTCAGCCCAAGCAAAAATGGCCTCACAGAAACTTTCAAACAGTTCAGGAACAGCAAGCCTGTAACTGAACTTTTTTAACCAGAAATGCTGGTGTCCTGTAGTTTTTTTTTTTTTTTTTTGGGGGGGGGGTGTGAATTCTTTAGCAAGGCTGTCTTATTTGTGGTCCCTGGTGTAGGATGAGCATGCAGAAGTAAGTCATGCTTCCTTTTATTTCCTTCTCAGTAAGAGTTACACATTTATGATCTAGTAATGTTTAACTTCATATGTATTATACTTAATGTGGGAAATGCATGAGTTTTCTGTGGACATGACTATTCTGCAGATACCCACATCAAGCGGGCAGCATTTCAGTTAGCAATTGTTATACTGCCATGTTTGTTGGTGTTTCAGATTGTTAAACCCAGCTGAGTTGAGAGCACACCTTCCAGGGGGCTCTGCTAAATTTAGTTCCCCAGATGAGACCTATAGGAGACTAAAAGGAAAAGTCCCAGCAGTAGCCCAACCAGTACAACAGCCTGTGTGTGTGAAGAAAATGTGAAGCTGGCTACTGTGGAGGCTAACATAAAAAGCTCTACATGAAATACCTTCTCTTTGTTTAAAAAGAGGATGCAAGAGAAGACTTGAGCAGCTATCTGATCTGCTATAGCTTGTGCTTTTCTGCAGCAATAATGAGTGAATTGCTAAAGTTTAAAGCTACATGAGGAGGATGAGACATTATTGTGAGCATTGCTTTTACGACCTTTTGCTTCAGCTGGGAAAAGAATAAGGATTCCCTGTGCTTCTTATTCTGTGGAGCTATGGGGGGCAACAAAGTATATAGTTAGGAGATGTATGTGGCAGCAGGACAGAGTAGGAGCAGGCCTAGATATAAGAGGTTTTTGGTATGCTGAGAGCAGTGGCTTGAGCAATACATTGGAATACAGTTAGTCCATGTTGCTGTAGTTATAGAAGTTATGATGTGAAATTGTTCTATCTCGCCGTTCATTCTTTACTGATGGGTTCGAAGCCGATCCTCGGTTCTGACTCAGCCAACTGCAAAAGCTCAAGGTCTTTAACCAGCTCGAGGCCAACTCCCTATCCATGATGCACCCTGATCTTCCCCCAGATCTCGTTTGCCGCTGCAACTTGATCAGATGTTCACCAGCTCTGGCCAGTGAATAACTTCTTCTTTGCATATTATAGCTATAGTTTTAGTAAAAATGTAATAGTTTAGCATTAATATGGTAGTCAGAGTGTGTAGCATGTTCTTATAGTTAGATTTAGATTAGATAATTAATCTTTAAGGACTTTTTTTGTGCTTAGGTCTTCTATTCTCCCTATCTCTCTTGAATTAATATAGTTAGTGTGTTTAAGAGGAATTAGAGGCCGTGTTTTTTTTTAGGCCCTTTATTTCTCCTTTCTCTTTAACTTAAAGTGTATGTTAGCTCTTTCATAGAGCATATAGATATATATTCTAGCATAGTCAGTGTGTTTAATAGTTTTAGCCCATATTTTTTTAGGCACAGAGTTTCTTCCCTATTAGAGTGTGTTGTTTAGCCCTTCTTTTTTTAGAGGATGTATACTTACCTTTACTTCCTATTTAGTGAAGATAGTGGCTGTATTTTTAGGCCATTGGGTTTCTATTTCTATTTCTTATTAGTGTTAGTATACTGTGTTTGTTAGAGTGTAATTGTAGCCCTTCTTTTTACACAGGGCGTATAAATAATTTCTGTGTGCGCTTGAATAATTGTTGTGTGAATTATTTTTTGCTGTTGTGGAAGATGTCACACCAGGAAAAAGAGAAACAAAGTCTGGCTTCAAGAAGTGCCTCAAATGTGGGCAAAAGATGTCCATAACTGATGGACATATTGAATGTGTTTACTGCTTGGGTGAGGTTCACCTGCAAGAAAGCTGCTCTATATGCCACTCCTTCAGCTCAAGAGTGTTGCATGAGAGGAAGAGAAAGTTGATGGACAAAGGTCTGCTTAAATCATCATTTCAGGAATCATTGGATAAGCTAGACAAACACTCAAAGAAGATGGAGTCAAATAAATCTCCATCTACATAGAAATCATCTTTGAGTAAAGCATCGACATCGGTTCCACAGCCTTTGGAACAGACTGTCGTTATGGTTAGGAGCTAGTCCCCCACCTTGGAGTCGGTATCTCCAACCTTAAAGTCTCCGATACTACAATCTGTGGCCTTGTCACATTCCTCATAGGCCTCAAGTAGACTGCCTGATCTGGATTTGAACCATGTGATGAAGAAGCTCCTACAGATACCGGCACTAACAATACTTTTATCTGCACCGACCCAGGAGGCTTCAGAGCCTGTCTTATTTCCTCCTACATCTTCTGTTCCTCCTCCGACTCGCATGGATGTTTCAGAGCCAGAAAGCGTGGAACTGATGATCGTGGACCCTTCCGGTCTGACACCTTCTCTAGGTTTTTCGGCCCCAACTGCCCTGATACCCTCTGCACCGACCGAGGAATCTCGAGGCCGACACTCACTGGTCGGGTCCGGGGAGGACAGTCGGACTGACTTGTCGGTGCCGACTTTACCTCCTGGGGATTTGGCTCGCGTGAGCTCAGCCCCGACCTCTGGCTTGGAGCCCTCTATACCAGAGCAGATGATTTCCATTGGTTCTTTGTATCTGAGGGATTCTTCTTGTCGGGACCAAGGGGCCTTTAAAGCTATGAGGAGGGCTTTTTCCTCCCCAACAACCACTCCATCAGTTCGAGCAGCTCCCTCCCTGAAAGCACCGGTGTCTGCTTCTTCATCACACTCTTCTTTGAAGCATAGAGATCCTGAGCCTCAGGAAGCTCCATTGGGTGAGCCATGGTCTTCCAAGGCCTCTCCAGAAGCCTCCACTGAAGAAGTGCCTAGGAAGAGATTCTGCAAGAGGAAGCATCTGGACTACCTACAGGAGTCAGTCACTTTGGATACTGACTTGGATGAGTCAGAAGGGTTCCATGGTCCCCCTCAGAAGATATCTCATTTGCAGATATCTTAGAGATTCTTAAACAAAGGGGTGGATGGAAATCCCTTAACCCTTCTGATGAGTCAGTTCTCCTGAAGGCTTTCTGATCTCAACCCTCCACCTCTTGGGTGTCTCCACCCTTCGATGAGTTGCTGGAATTACTCACTCAAAGGGCATGGGAATCTCTAGACACCACGGAGCCTGTCCCTAGGAGGTCCAACAAATTTATTACCAGCCCACAAGACAGACTTTACTTTACCAAAGGAGTACCAGTTGATGCAATGGTAGAGGCGGCAGCCACCAAGAAGGAATTATTGGAGACTTCTTCATCTGTTCATCCTCCTAATATGGAATCTAGGATTATGGACAAATACGGGAAGCGTATGTTCAGTTCAGCGGCCTTTGTTCTTCAATCACTGAACTATCTCACACATTTTACTAGGTTGCGAAGGGATCTCCTGAATGAGCTAGGAGATACCCTACAGGGTTCAGTAGCTGCCAGAGTTTTGGACAAGGTAACTTCCCAGCTCTCCACTCTTAATTCAATAGTGAACTCTTCCATGTGCTTGTTGCAGCTGATGGTACTAGCAGGGCAGTGGGTACAGGAATCGATCTCAGGAGACATTCCTGGATGCACTTATGTTCCTTTGCAGAACCCTTTAAGTCTTCCTTCATTAACACCCCCTTTGACGGTTTGTCCCTGTTTGAACCTAAGGTTAAGGAAACTCTTACCAGGAGTGAGAAAGATGGAAAGACCTTGTCTGCCGTCGGTGTACATTTTTCTACCCCGAACAGACCTTACCCCAAAGGGAGGGGAGGTGGAAAGATATGGTTCCGTAAGTCTCAAGGATCTTTTCAAAACACTCATGGTGACACCCCCTCCAGAGGCAGAGGAGGGGGTAATAATGGAAGATGCCGTCCACGTGATCGAGGGAGGGTCCGCAGAACCAGGGTGACAGAGAGCAGTTCTTTGGCAAGCCCTATCAGCGCACCTGAGTGGAGGCCCGACTGTCCATCTCTGGAAGCAGTTGGGGGATTCCTATCTTTGTACCTAGATGCCTGGTTAAAAATAACAAAAGACAGCTGGGTACAAAGCATAATATCCAGAGGATACACTATTCCCTTTGCCACCCCAACCCCTCTAGTAAAGAAAATCCCAGACATTCCACCCTGTCACAGGCACCTAGCAGCCTTAGAGGTCCAAAGATTGCTGGACAAAAGAGTCATCCAGCCAGTCCCAGCAGATCAAAGAGGATCCGGAACTTACTCAAGGTTCTTTTTAGTTCCAAAGAAAACAGGGGACTGGAGACCTATTCTGGACCTAAGCAGACTAAACAAGTCAGTAAAAAGATGAAGTTCTGGATGGTCACGCTTCAGTCAATACTTCCTTTCTGGGGAAAGACAATTTGATGTGCTCTATAGATCTTCAGGATGCGTACTACCACATAAAGATGGACAGACCATCCAGGGATCATCTACACTTCCATCTGGGAGCCAGACATTATCAATTTTTTGCTCTGCCCTTTGGTCTCACTACAGCCCCCAGAGTATTCATCAAATGTATGGCAGTAGTCACCGCTCACCTGAAATGGTTAGGATTCCAGGTGTTTCCATATCTGGACGACTGGCTCCTCACTGCCACCACCAAGCATCACCTCATTCATGCGAGGGACAAAACCTTACACCTATGCAATCAATTGGGGATTACCATCAACTCAGAAAAATCTGCCTTATCGCCATCGCAACAGACCATCTTCATAGGAGCAAAACTAAACAGTTTCTATGACATTAAGTCTACCTCCATAAATAATTTCTCTCTTACGAGAACAGGTATCAGACCTGTTTCTGAGAAAAAAAGCCCCAGTCTCAAATTGCTAGGATCGATGGCAGCAGCAATCATTGCAATTCCCCTTGCACGAATGCATATGCGAATTCTACAATGGCTCCTATTCTCTCAATGGTCCTTTCAGGAACTTCCAATGTCACATCAAATTGTCATAATGAATGCGTGCAAGAAGGACCTTCAATGGTGGCTGATGTCTCAGCATGTATCTCAGGGACATCCATTCATTCTACCCAATCCCATAGCCACGGTGACCACGGATGCTTCCTTGAGTGGGGGGGGGGGCATTTTCAGGGAAGAACAGCCCAAGGCACGTGGAAGAAACACGAGGATCATCTGTATATAAATGTCCAAGAGATGAGAGTGGTACTTCTAGCGTTGCAGTCCTTTTCAAGACTCTCTACCACTGGGAACAATTGCTATTCAAGACTCTCTACCTCTGGGAACAATTGCTATTCAAGACTCTCTACCTCTGGGAACAATTGCTATTCAAGACTCTCTACCTCTGGGAACAATTGCTATTCAAGACTCTCTACCTCTGGGAACAATTGCTATTCAGACGGACAACATGTCAGTAGTCTGGTTCATCAACAAACAAGGAGGAACCAAATCGTACCCCATGGCAGTGGGCAATCTCCTCCCAGCGCTTTCTGTTAGCAATGCACATGCCGGGGAAATCCAGTATGATAGCAGACAAGCTGAGCAGGGCAATCTTACTGCCTCATGAGTGGTCCCTGAAGCAACAAGTAGTGGAAAGGATTTTTTGCACGTGGGGCCAGCCTTGCTGTGATCTTTTTGTCACCTCAACAAACACAAAATGCAGCAGCTACTTTGCCCTAATTCCCCAACTGGGGGAAGCCCCAAGGGATGTGCTGGTGTACAATTGGCCCCTGGGTTTCCTTTATGCATTTCCCCCTTCCCTCTGATTCCCAAGGTATTACAGAAAGAAAAACTTCTGGGAAGGACCATGATATTAATAGCCCCTTACTGGCCTTGGCAAATTTGGTTTCCCTTCCTCCAGCCTCATCTTTTGGAAGAACCCTGGATCCTGGACCCAGTTCCGGATCTGTTGACCCATACAACAGGGGCTCTTCACCCTTCCTTTCATTCCCTAAAACTGACAGCTTGGCTGCTCCAATTCCCACAATAACCAGCATTTACAACCTCTCAACTGAGGCCCAACATATTATAACATCCTCTCATAAATCTTCTACCAGAAAGTTATATCTTAGCAAATGGAAGAGATTTTCTTTATGGGCCTCTTAGAATGATGATGTTCCTTATTTAGCTCCGATCCCATCTGTATTGAAATTCCTAACTAAACTTTTCAATGAAAGAGCAGCTGCAGCTATCATTAAAGTTCAATTAGCAGCAATATCAAACTTTCATTTTGGTTTCCAAAGCTCTAATGTCATGTTGCATCAACTTGCCAAAGCCTTTCTTAAAGGTGTCATTCATTTGAGGCCTCCAATCAGAGCTCCAGTCATGCCATGTAATCTAAATTTTGTTCTATTCAGAATTATACTACCTCCTTTCACGGCCGGCCTTAGGCATAGGCAAACTAGGTGACCGCCTAGGGCGCCGTAAAGGCCAGCCTCTTAAAGGGCACAGTTTTTATTTATTTTGATTAACAAAGTTTGCGCTCTTCTTGGCGCCCTACTGAAGTGTAACCGGAAGCCAGAACTATGGGGGAGGGGGGTGAGCACCCTCCCACTTACAGCTGCAGGTTGGCTAGAACAGATTAAAAAAAAAAAAAAAGCGTTACTTTGCGGATCAAGAGTCTGCTGTAAGGAGGAAAAGTATGTTATGTTTTGGGGATGGGCAGCTTTTTCCATGCTTTTAGATGTAGATCCTATGTGTTATGAAAGTGCAATTACAAGTCGCAGCCTTCCTTGAAAGAGTGTTGGAACAGGTATAACAATGCTGCACTCCGATCTGGTTAGGCTAACCATAATTCACTGAAACATTAACAGTAAGCGTCCCCACAGTTTTAGACAGTACCCATGAAACATAAATGATCTAGGCATATGGTGGGCTATTTGACTCCTCCACCCACTTGAGTGGCAAGACTATCTATTGTACATTATGGCCATAATCTTTACTATATTCCTTTCTTTATTTTATTTGAAGCACACAGGTTGACTGACCTGCAAGAGCCCATTGGCTTTGCATGGAAATAATCATGCTTATATTTACCCACTAACAACAGACTTTTTAGTACTGGAGTACATTGGCTGCAGCCAGGTATTTATTAAGTAAAGTTATTACTAAATGGCCAGAACTCTTGAATAAGCAAACGTATAAATTGTTTCTGACCATTTTTAATGACTTATTGTTAATTGTGTTTCTTCTCTTCATATTTGTTTGGGAAACATTGCATAATCTTACAAAATGTTTATCCCCCTCTTAGTACATTCCCAGGGGTTATACTTTTTCAAAGCCTTCATGGAAGCTGATTGAGTAGCAGTATAGACTATCTGTACAGTCATAGTTAGGTCTTATGTACGTCATGTCTTGGCACATTGTCTTTGAAGCCATTTACATGTGTGCATTTTTGTAGTGGCAGCTCAAAACTGCTATTCTACATGTGAGAAGATGTTACGCTATTTACAGCAGTTTGCCACTTGTTTTCGATTTTGATATGACCATCATGTACCTCTTGAGCTGATTAGGAATGTACCTAGAGGTGTGCAAGATAGCTTTCATTATTTGCTGGTTTGAATGCGGGGCTGTTTGGTGGCTTGAAAAGATGTCCAACATTGTACACATTATAAAACAGTGTAAATTTAGTTAACAGAGATTTATACCTGGACATAAAAATTTTATGTGCTTTTTATGGTTGTCCTAAGTAAAGCTGAAGTATTATTTGCTTAAGCCACATATTACTCATTTCCAATGTGTGTGCTTGTTAGGAACCAGTTTCAAGCATGGTATTGCTTACAGAGGTTGCTTAGAAGCCATCCAGATACGTGACCACAGTGATATAGAGATAGAGAAGGGGAAATAGTGAAGTGTAACAAGTTAGCACTTATGAAGTAGTAAACAGCACAGGAGACAGGATAATTTGAGTAATGAATAAGGTGGAATTTGTTACTGTCGAGTGGGACTGGGTGCTAATGTGTTATAAGAAGAAAAAATAAAATAAAATAAAGAACTTTGCTTACAATAATGTCCTGTTGCATAAAGTAAGGTGATAAATATCAATGTAGCTGCTTTAACATCTCCATAGGTGACAAGAGATTAGTTATGATAAGCTTGTGTTCATCATATAAAATGTTTTAGAATATTAAGGAATTCTTTAGAATGCTGTAGTTTATTTTAGATGTTTGGGGAATATCTTAAGCAGAACAGCAACTGTTAATTTTTCCTCAGTAATGACTGGACTTAAATATGGCCTGCAACTTTAATAGGACATGCTGGATGGACAGATTTATCTCCCAGCAACTGCCACATCTTTGGGACAGGCTACCAATATATGTGAAACAGAGCACCTTTATGACACTGTTCAAGAGGAACCTGGACAAGTGGATGGGGCACCATAAATTCTTATTGGGGATAGTGCCCATGACCCTCCTGGACATGGACAGTCATCACTAAATGCAATATTAGGTATTGACTAGTACTGCTATGGTATTATATTGGGTTGAAATGGCTAGGCTTAAAATGACCTCCGGTCGATAGCCTAGTAATCTCCTATGATTCTATGATCCTATGGAGGGCAGTGCTAAAAGGTAGCCTTATCTGTGTATCTTAATATGATATTTTAGAGATGTGTGTCTTCTGGAAGATTTTAAAAAAATCTAGCAATATCTTTAATAATTGTGAATAGTCAAATATTTTAATCACACTACTAATCCCCTAGCCTTTAGGCATTAAATTGATATAAGAATCTTAGTCACTAAATAAAGAATGACCGATTCAGACTAGTAATAATTACACTACTTTGATGGCAGTTAACTTCATTCCATCCAATGGCAGATAGCTGTAAATAAACCATATACTTTATAGCAGTGAAAAATTAATTTAATTTATTTCTTATTTATGAATAGACTAAATATATCAGCTGATCTAAACAGATACAAATGAAAAGAAGGACAAGAACTAACAAATTTAGGCTAACCAGTCTAAGAATAGCTATATAAAGAAAATACTATCCACATTGCTTCCAAGTTACAGGGCGACAGCTCTGCATACAGCACTGTGAATTTTATTAGATTCCTGTGTGCTTAAACAAATGGAAGGAGTATGAAAACATGAAACTGAAAGCTGCAAGCCGCATAGGGTCATGTTCTGTTGTAGGTAATGCAATGACATATGTGATATTGTATAATATTAATACAAGTCCATAAATGTAAGTTATTAAAACAGAAGTAAAATGAATGTTGCAGACCATGTTCTTAGAATGGAAGGTAGTAAAAGTATAAAGAACTCGGGTGTCTTCCACATGGAATTACTGAACATTATACAATGACCCCCCATCAATATTCCAAAACGTGCACGCTGATTGGTCAGCATGCCCGTTGTAAATCAGACTTATACTAATGGAGAAAGGCCGGGTCAACATTTTCCATTAGTATAAGTCTGTTTTTTTTTTTTTTGAGACAGCAACGGAGAACAAAAGAGCTCCGTTGCTGTAATCTCGCTATGTTAAATGGGTTTAACATAGCGAGACAACTTTTAAAAAAGCAACGGAGAAAGGAAGATCTCCGTTGCTTTTTTTAAAGCTGTCTCGCTATGTTAAACTCATTTAACATAGCGAGACACTTTTACAAAGCAACAGAGATCTTCCTTTCTCCATTGCTTCCCCTACACACAGGTCTGATGTTCTGCGTAAGCATACACATGCGCAGTACATCAGAACTGCTCCAGAATACCGGAGAGCTGCGGAAGGGCAGCACAGAGGCATTATACAATGCCATTATTTAAGAAAAGTAAGTATTTTTTTTCTTAAATAATGTCATTGTATACTAGCAATAACCCACTTCTGGGTGTGAGTAATACTGGATTTACCCATGGTTGTCTTTGTTTGGCCACTCGGGCTTCACCCTCGTGACCAAATCACACAAACCATGGGTAAATACGGCATTACCCACACCCAGGCATGGGTTATTGCTTAAGTAGTAGTGGGAGAAGTATGTTTTTTTTTTTTTTGTAAAATATCTAGAATCTGAGAGAGAATTTATTTTCCTACTGGGTCTCAATACATCTCACCAAATAATTTTACTGTAATTGTATCAGGAGCCAGGATATCACAGTTTTATTATTATAATAAAAATGTAGTCTACATCAGATTAGTATGAAGTAGTTAACAGTTATACTCGTGTATTATGCAAGAATTTTAGGCCAAATATTTGTCTTAAATTGGGTTCCACTTAAGCACAGATCTTATTATAATTAAAGTAAGGAATGCAAATACTGATATTTTAATTTGCTGCTGTTATTCACAGCCACATAATCCCACTTCAGTCACTGTAAATATATAAAAAAAGAACAAATAAAACAATAACTGCATCATTGCTGTTGGTAGTGTGTATTGTATAGTGCTTTTCCTGTCCCCAGTTCTGTGGAGATAGCATTCAACAAGCCAGTATCCAAATATGCTAATGGATTATTTTTGGTATCCATCTTCTCACCATTGATATGCTCCCCTTATTCCCAGTCATCCCTGGCTGAATCCTGATGAGGGTGGGCCTCACTGTCCAGGGAGAGAATGATCTTGGCGGTCTGTGACCTATAAGACTGCCAGTCTTCCTTTGAGGTGGATGAAAGCTGGGAGCAGTCTTCATGTAATCATGAATGCATCTAGGGTTGGGGGATTTTTAGGTATGCACAGAAAGGGGAAACCCTAACTTGACAGAGTGAATATATTCATTGAAAACATCACTACCCACAGCATCAACCTGTTCTCACTCTCAGCTATTAAATGAATGAATAAATGAATTAAAATCTGCCTTCAGCCAAAGACACATGCTACAGGATTCACCAGGGTGCACTTTGGCTGTAAGCATAACACCAGTCCCTTCATCTGGGATTGGTGAGCTCACATAAACCCCTCCCTCCCTCTCCCTAACCCGGCTCCTCCAGTAAGCAAACCCCTTCCTCGCAAGTACAGCAAGTCAAACTGCACCTTCTTTTGCAGGCTATATGGGGCAGGCAGGTGGCCCAAGGGAGGTGCTGGGAATTTAGCCACTGCTGTCAATGAGGAAATCAAACACTAGACTACAAACTACCAGACACACCTTGCTAACAAAATTAATGCTTGTCTTCACCAGGCATAATATAGTTTGGCAAAGGAGGAATCTTTGAGTAGCATGAACAGTCAAGGCATTTTGGAATCTAGACAGTATAGAAAAACTGGAGGCTTTGAAAGAGTTTTGTTTTAAATCTTGTCATTTAAATTTACTTCCAGTCATTCTATTTCTAGATTGCATGGTATGGTTCTGTAAACAGTCGTGAAATAATATTACTATTGGAGATAAGTTTGTAACTAAGGAATATCAAGAATGTGGAATCATAATATTTGGTATTTTAGTAATATCCAGATCTTTATATACAATTTTGGCTGCATCTCGTGGTTTGGGTGAACTTGCTGTAGTTGATCATCTGATAGGCCATCTGTGGTGTTTATTTGTGGCTCTGCAAGTGAGACTTGTTTCTGCCAATGGTGTGAATTTGGTTATTTCTGACAGGTCACACTTTATAGAAAAAATGACAGGACAGTTACTTGTGGCAAGTATTACTAATCTGATTACGTTTTTGAAGTTGTAAATTGTGCTGTTCCCTATTTATTGACTTATTTCAACCAAAGAGTACTTGTGTAATGTAACATATAATGATATATAAAAATGTGTGCAAGGAGTCTGTTTTGAAAACAGCCCAAATGTAAACTTAATCCTCCACTGACCAGATGCATTTTCGATAAATATGGGTTTTCATGCAGTTTCAGTGGCAGAGAATTTTACTGTTCATGCTAAGCCTGTTTTCATTGCAAGATTGTATTGTTTAGCAAATGGCTATCTGTGTTTGTGCTATTTTAGCTTAAGCTTCTGTACACAGGGAGGAAAGAGGTTGCTATTCTACTTTCCTGAGCTGTATGGTTTGCTCTCCTACCCAGAGTAAATTAAACTGTTTAGATTAACCTAAGCAAACCTTTGAAACAAGGCACATAGGGTTCTATTTTCTGAAGACATGACTTTTATAGTAAAGTATGTGTGAAGGAGCAACAGATAAAGCAGGCTTATTAAAGGAAATTGCCATCTTCACTTGCAGTTTAAACTACATTACAAGGTATCCTTTCTTCTATGCATTTAAATAATTAAAGGAAATGACTGGACTGGTTTTCTTGGGAAGTGAATGACTGAAGTGGCTTTTTTGGGGAGTGACCTACCTGTGGGCATGGCTCGTAGGGGTGTTTCATGAGTATGACATGGGTGGGGCTTAAGGGGTGCCAGAGCATTACTTCGCCTTGGGCGCCATATCAGCTAAGGCCGGCCCCGCCTCCTTTCTAACCAGCCTCGTCCTGTTCTTTGAAATTCCTTTCATGGAAGACTATTTTTCTGATAGCCATTACTTCTGCTCGATGGATTTCTGAGCTGCAAGCCTTAACCATCAAACCTCCTTATCTGATTTTCCATAATGACAGAGTTTGGCTCAGAACTAATCCATCCTTTTTACCAAAGTTTGTTCAGAGGCAAATCTTAACCAATCTATTGAGTTACCAATTTTCTTTCCCCAATACACAAATAGGATGGAACATATGCTGCACAAACTTGATGTTCGTATGCAACTACGATTTCACCTAGACAGAATGAAACGATTCAGGTCAACGGATCAACTCCTTGTTTCCTTTTCAGAGTCAAAGAAGGGTGCCACAGTGACAAAAGTAACCTTGTCAAGATGGCTATCAGATTGCATTTCCTTCATTTATAATTCACAAAATGCCCCCTTGCAACAAAAAGTAAAGGCCCACTCTACTAGAGCTATTTCAACCTCATTAGTTTTTTTCTGCGAGGTTACCATTAGACTCTATTTGTGCAGCACCTCATACCTTTATCACTCATTACAAAGTAGACAAGGCCTCCAGAGACAGGACCTCCTTTGGTTCCACAGTTCTGAGGAATATACTCCCATGAGCCACCCGAGAAGATGGTGCTTGGGATGCTACCCATCAGTAAAGAATGAATGGCGAGATAAAACAACTTCACATAAAGAAGTTATGTATTTACCATAACGTTCCATGTGAGTTGTTCATTTCGCCTTCATTCTTATGTCCCACCCGCTAACCCCCATCCAGTCTCCTTGAGGTCTGTATAGAGTGCTTTGTCTCTTATCCAACTCTTTGAGTGGCATACTTATACTACTAAGTACTCATGCAGCAAACAAGATCTGAGGGAAGATCAAGGTGCATCATGGGATAGGGAGTTGCCCTCCAGCTGGTTGAAGACCTTGAGCTTTTGCAGTTAGCCGAGTCGGAGCCGAGGATCAGCTCTGAACCCATCAGTACAGAATGAAGGTGAGATGAACAACTCACATGAAACGTTATGGTAAGTACAACTTCTTTTTTTTGGCTAAGAGAGGAGATGGAAGCCTACTCCTATTGGTAAGAAATGATTTATTTTGCAGCCCTGGCAAATTGGGGGGGGGGGGCTGGTTTAAACCATAATAATAATGTTTTATGCCCTTGTCCAGGAAAGTAGTAAGACAATCTAGATTAAAAGAAATGGTGTTTAACTGGTGTTTGCTGCAGATGATTTGTAAGTCAGATCTGCCCTTGGAATAAATATGTTCTTCCTCATTAAAGATATAAAACAACCTGACTTTAAAAAGAGTGCTTTTACTGTATGGATTACATTTTTGGTTAAGTCTGCCAATTTAGGTATTGGGGCAGACAAGATCTGTGGGCAAAAAAGTTGCCACAATTGAGTATGGGACTTCAGGAGACTGGAGTTATAGGGACATAATAATAAGATTTAATTGCTTGTTTTACCCTAGTGATTTATATATCTTTGCTTGTCACCCCTTTCCATACCTCGTCTTACTCCCTGTATTCTTGGCTCTGAGCTACACAAAGAGAATGTTCCTTTTTTTGTGGCTTTTGAACCCCCCCCCCCACATATGCCCTCCCTTTTTCCTTTATAGTATGACAATCATAGGGTGAGGGGAGCACTGGGAGCAAATGAAGCATATGGAAAATATGGTGGATTACTTCCCTCAGCAGGCCCAATGGAGGCTGTATCAGTTCATCCTACCACTTGATCTTGATAAAGGCTAGTTGACTCCTCTTGAGAAGTATTTAACTGTAAATATATGGGTATTTTATTGTCAGGAATTTTTTTTTTTGGCTGTTTTGATTGGCTAACACCTTTTTTTTCTTCTTGCTAATGTGTTGTGATGCTATATGGTTTACTGGGATGCTGCTCTGGAATAAAAATGTATGTAATTCAATTAGGTGCTCCCATGTTAGTTAATTTCTACAGAAAACCCCAGTATTTGGGATCAGTTGATATCAAGGAAATGGATGACCCACAAGCTGTTATACTAAGGGTGGCAGTGGTTGGCTTGTTAGGAGAATAATCCGGGGAATGCGAGCATTTTAGTAAGCCTGTGTGATGCATACTATTCTTACTTGGAATGTTAATGGGTTGGTAAACCCAGTTAAAAGAGACAGAATATTTGAAATGCTAAGACAGTAGCCCCACTGTTTGTGTTTTTACAGGAGACACATCTTAAAGAGGTGGAACATGTTAATATGAGAACAGAGGGATGTGTTTTGGCTGCTCATGCCCCATACCCAGGAGGCAGAAGATGAGGGATGACAATTTTGCCTAGGAGTAAGCAGCTGCTTCAGGCTGCAGAGTATAGATTTGTCATGATAAACGGTTATTCAGAAGGCTGTAAGATATGCTTACTGAATGTCTACCTCCATCTGATCACCATTCTTGAGTCGGCCTATAAAATACTTTGAGAATGGGTAATTTTCAGAAAGGGGTGGTCATCGGGGGGGACTGGAATACAGTTTTTACACTGGACGAAGTTGTTTCTGGTCCTTAAAGACATTGAGTGCAAGCTTTGGGGTCATATATAAAGAAGCACATTGAGACTATGGGTATGTAAAATACCCATAAAATACTATCATTGCTGATGGATGGGTTAACTTGTCTCTCCCCTAGGCTCTGCATAGGATCAATTATAGATAAGCTGTTGTTATCAGTAGAACACAGCCATCTAGTACATAAGCTGCACTAATGTTTTCAGATCATTCCCCCTTCCTTCCCACCCTATGGCTAGATAATAATTACTGTGACAGACACAGAAATGCCAGCTTATATTACCGCAAAGGGAGGATTTTTGCTGAGGATCTGATCATTTTTAAGGGGGTATGACAGCAGCCTAAATTCAGAGGAAGGGCACTTTTATCTCATTTGGGAAGATCTTAAACAAGCCTTGTTGGACTTTTGTGTCTGTCGGGGCTTAAATGGCCAGTTAAGAGTGAAAATGAAAGTTGGGCAAATTCAAAGTGAATTGCTGGGGTAGCAAAGCAAAGTTATGAAGACAGACAGTGAGACAATTCACAGGGTAGCAGAATTAAGGGAACGGTTACAAAAGAAATTAGAGCACAAGATAGACAGTATGCTAAGAGCTTTTATGATTAGATTTTTTGTTTAAATAATCCCCACAGAACCTGAAACATCTAGCTTTAAGGCTGCAGGCCTAGAATGCATCAAGAGGGGTAACTAGGCTTTTGCACCAAGGGCAGAATAAGCTAGCTGGGGCCTCTAATGAAACACTTTACAGGTTCGTCCACTACTAAACTAAATTATACAGGGAGGATCTAAGAGGGTTCTCCCAGCTGGACTTGCACTGGTATATGCCTTTTCTGACCATTCCTAAACTGAATCAGGATATGGTAGCTATGTTCAGGGCTCCTATCACACAAGTGAAAATTGAAATGATATTAGACAAGGCACCAAGGGGTAAGTCACTTGGAATAGATGGGTTTCAGGTAGAGATGTACTCTCAGGGGAAGGCTTTTTTCCTTCCTATCTGGACAAGGCTCTTTAGTGAATTTATGAATGAGGGTGTGATACCAGGATCTTGGAGTCAGGAGACAGTCTTGGTGATATTAAAGCTGGGTAAAGACCCCGTGTGTGTTGCTTCTTACCACCCTATTTCAATTTTGAGCCATGATTTTAAGTTACCTATTTTAATTATAGTGAATAGATTGGTTAAGTTTTTACTTCAACTTATACATGATGATCAAATGAGGTTTATTAATGACAGATCTACCTTTGATAATTTAATAGGGCTTCAGCTATTGGTTAAATAGGCCAGTCAGTGCCATGAACCCTATTACTGCTAAGCACTGATGCAGCAAAAGCTTTCAATAGGGTTGGGCAAGCATTTTTATACAAGGTTCTACTTGACTTCGGTTTTCTGCCTTAGTTTTACTCCCTTATTCAGAATATGTACCTGGGGCCCAAGCAAGAGTGAAGATTGGCTTTCAACTTTCCTCTATTTGACATTCACAAGGGTACATGTCAGGGCTATCTCCTATCCCCACTCTTATTTGCTATCTTTAAGAAATACTGGCAATCAGATTGAGGCAGAAACTGTTTTTGCGATATGTGACATATGGGATAGCACATAAAGTGGCATTGTATGAGAATGATTTCAAGTTCTGTATGACCCAGACAGAGAAAGACTTAGGAATGGTTTTAAAGGATATGGAATACATTAGAGAACTAGCTGGAGAGAAAACCAAGAAAGGAAAAAAAAAGTTATTTGTATCAGTTGTTCACCAAGTGATTTTCTGTTGGATTGGTTCCCCTTTTTGAGAAAGCACAAGTCTCTCTTTTTTATCTGGGTATTACATTACAAAGAGTGTTGGTTACAACTGCAGAGCTTACATCTGTGGAAATTATGAAGAAGATATTGGAAATCCTAAAGCAATGGGAAGATATTTGCTTAGATATGCCTCAGAGAGTCCAAACAATTAACTGGTTTGTATCATCTCAAATAGTATATTATTCCCAGGGTGTTCTGTCTCTCCTCATCTAATTAAATGACACACTTAATCATAAGTTTGTCTAGGCAGGCTGTATGTCTAGAGTGACATGAGACATTCTTATGCTCCCAAATATTGAAGTGGTTTGGGTATCCCTAATTTGGAGCTGTATCGGGTAGCTAGTAGACAAAGTATTTCAACAATTAACCACATCATCAGTGGTCAATGGTTAAAAACACACATTATGATTTCACCTAGAAAGCCTTCAGAAGCTTTTCATGGGATGTCCAGGTTGACCCAATAGCATAGAATTAGACTGGCCTACCGGTATAACTGAACAGCAGAAATGCATATTACACTCCAAGATCACATATAGATTTTTTTGTCTGACAATGACTGTTCAAATTTTTTTATACTCTGAGCAGGATACAAAAAGTTTCCCAGCTACTACCGCTATTGGTTGGAGATGAAGAGGACCTTCGTGGGTGGATTGACTACATGTTTTCTGGGCACGGCCTTGGTTGGAAACTTTTAAAGAGGGTTTACAGTAGTTGTGCAATAAGCTGGCATCAGAACCTTTAACAATATCAAGGATCTCAAGGGCAGAATTTTTGGTGGGTATCCCATAAGAAAGGAAGACAAAACATGCCAACTATAATCACCTTAATTTACTAATGCCGGTGGCAAAAAAGCATGTGCTACACACTGCAAATCCCCTCTGTCCTCCCCCAGAACAGGGAGGTATTTAACCTGATGAATGAAGTAAAGAAAAAAGAATTAGTGATGACTGTGGCTGGACTGAGGGAGAACACTATTCAGAAAGGCCGTCCATGAGTCTTACTGGGGAGTCAATGAAGGTAGAGCAAGTCTTTTTTTTCTCTTCAAATGACTCATCTATATTGGATCGTACTGTTTTTGCTTATGAGGCATTCCACTACAGTGATGTGCACATAGATTAAAGAACTGTTCATTAATATTTGGAAACAGGTAGTGTAATTTTTTTACTAAATGTTAACTTATATTTTTATTTCTTTTTATTCTATATTATATGGTTATTTTGTATTTTAATTTTTGCATATGCCTTTTTTAAATAATCATAATTCCTATTAAAAAAATTAAGTATAAAACTGTAATGAGTAGCATTACTGACTGTAATCCACAGTGATTTACCAGAAAATCAAAGATTTTATGAGAGTTAGGGCAAAATATGATTCATATTCATGGATATTCAGCAAAACTCAGTGATAGTTGAAAGATACATTATTCAGTTACTTACTGCAGCCACCCAGTTAAACATCAACAGTATTTGGTGCATTAGCACCAGTCACATCTTTATTGCCACTAATGTTGCGCCATCACATTTAGGAAAAAATACAGTCTTGAGACTCAAGTAAATGATATAGGAATCATTAAACACAATAAGGTGACCATAGTCAGAAAGGCTTAATTTGTTAACAGCATAACAAGTAGCCTGCAGGAAATCTTTTGAGCTGCTGTATACATCAATAATCAGGCCCGTTACAGACTATAATGCAACAATACTCAGCCTAAAAATATACCATCTAACACAATACGAGGTAGTTATTTATCCTTTGCTGACTGAATTAGTCCCACTAGGCTAATGGCCTCTTTTCAGGAGAGACCCCAAAGTGGTTATTTGTACTGGTGGAGGAAATGTGTCCAGGGTATCAGAGAACTTCACTCCCCCTCCTCTTTTTGATAGTGCTGAGTGATCTTTTACATCCAGTTGAGCTACCATCAGCTCAAGTAGATGGGACCCCAGTTAACAGTTCATGTGAATAACAGACTCAGGAGTGCAGCATCTCCCTAATACTAGACTGCAATACCGTC
The DNA here is from genome assembly GCF_019279795.1 of Protopterus annectens. Lineage (NCBI taxonomy): Eukaryota > Metazoa > Chordata > Ceratodontiformes > Protopteridae > Protopterus > Protopterus annectens. Next base: position 99,157,053 of record NC_056739.1, on the reverse strand, counting down.
ACCAGGAGGAGGAAGAGAACCCACACCCTTTGGGTCTTCCAACACCAAAAGCAAGTGTACTAATGTTGAGCCATTGACATTGCAATCAGTATTAAAGGAAATTCAGTTGACTAAAACACATGAACTAGTCTTGTAAGAAAGTGTTATCTCTAATCTCTGTGTCCTATAGACTGCTTAGATGGGACCCAAAGTTTTTACTGACCCATTCCTGTTTGAAAACTGTCATCTAGAGTATATAATTAGCAGTGTTAGCACAACAGTCACTAAAACTTTTATTTAAAGTTAACCTAGCTAGAGGGAACAATAAATTAGGTTGTAATAAATTATCTCGTGCACCCTAGTTAAGGACCACAGTTACAGTATTCAAACGAACACTAAGAAGTACATGGACAACATATGTTCCAATATGTACATTATCTGCAGCAGCATACATTATATGGAGGGTTTACTTCAGCATGTAACAGTAGAGCACTGCCATGACAGAGCTGCATTGTTTTACACATCGGGATGGTGGTGCTGAAGAACAATTGTCAGGATTGCTTTGCTTCACAGGTAAGTCCACAAGTAACAATGGCCCAAAAGATATCTTTACAGACCTACTACTATTATGGCAAATGCCTCACCCAGCAGTATCTTTGTTGCTTAGAGGGGGTCTGTAGCTGTCAGTTACTACATTGATGTCTGACACCAAGAGGTGAGCTTAGCTAGTGAGATGAAAGAATATTGCAGGGTGAGGGGTTGTGCCTTGCACACATATTATACGAACATTGTACATGACAGATATTTGCACAATTATGTTTATGGTTATATGTTATAAAGTCATTCATTCAACCCAGTTTAGGGATGTGAGGAGCCATAGCTTATCCCAGCAAGCAGTGGGTTTAACACAAGCAGTTAGTCTTGGACAAGATGACAGTCCATCATTGGACATACACACCTATGGGCAATTTGGAAAATCACAATTCACCTGCTGCATGTATTTGGTGTATGAGTAAATTATAGACTCCAGTGAACACAATGACTATATGTTAATTGTGCATAGGATGCACCTCTGCCAGGGATCAGAACATGGATTCAAGCACTGGAAGGCAGTAATCCAGATTACTACACCACTGTCCCATCCTACTGTAATGTCACAAGAGAGAACTATGTGTTCATATAAAGAGCAAATCCTGGTGAAAACTAGCTTAAATTCATGATTATGTATACAGTACTAATTCACCAGAAGAGCAAAGTATAACATACAGTGGATATAAAAAGTTTACACACCCCTGTTAAAATGACAGGTTTTTGTAATATAAAAAAAAACGAGACCAAAATAAATAATTTCAAAACTTCTCCCACCTTTAATGTGACCTACAACCTGAACAATTCAATTGAAAAACAAACAAATCTGTTAGGGGAAAAAATATAAAAAAAAAATGTACAATACACTGGTTGCATATGTATCACACCCTTAAACTAATACTTTGTTGTATATGCAAACCCTTAAACTAATACTTTGTTGAAACACCTTTTGATTTAAATACAGCATTCAGTCTTCTTGGGTACACACCTGCTATCAATTAAAGAGACTCTGATTAACCCCAAATAAAGTTCAGCTATCCTAATAGGATTTTCCTGACATTTACTCAGTTGCCTGCTACAGCAAAAGCCATGGTTCTCAGAGAGCTTACAAAGCATCAAAGGGATCTCATTATTGAAAGGTATCAGTCAGGAGAAGGGTACAAAAAAATGTCCACAGCACTGGATATACCATGGAATACAGTGAAGACAGTCAGCAAAAAGTGGAGAAAATATGGGGCAACAGTGATGTTGCAAAGAACTGGATGTCCCTCCAAAACTGATGAAAAGACAAGATGAAAACTAGTCAGGGAGGCTGCCAAGAGATCTACAGCAATACTGAAGAAGCTGCAGGAATTTCTGGCAAGTACTGGTTGTGTACTACATGTGACAACAATCTCCCGTGTTCTCCATATAACTGGAGTTATGGGGTAGGGTTGCAAGACGTTTCTTATACAGAAAAACATCCAGGCCCAGCTAAGATAGGCAAAACAATACATCGTCTCCAAAAAGCATGTGGGAAAATGCAGTGGGAAAATGCAGGGCCAGTCTTAGCTGAAATGGCACTCTAGGCGAAGTAGTGCTGTGGTGGCCCTTAAGCCTCACCCACACCATACTCCTGAAACACCCCTATTTGAGCCACACCCACAGGAAGGTCACTCCCCAGGAAAGCTACTCCAGTCATTTCCTTCAATTAGTTAAATGCATAGAAGAAAAGATACCTCAACACACTTATTAGCTAAGTTGTTACACAAACTGGCTAAGGGCTCTAGGTGCAAATGAGCTAACTACTTTTGTCTACGTATTCCTACTTTAAATACCAGAGCTAGATCATGGTCAAATAGGGCCCTAGGCAGGGTAATGGATTACCATCCCACCAAACAGCCCCTCCTGCAGCAACCCCCTACCCCCAACCATTCCAGTATTCCATTACTTGGCTGTTTCTCACCAGTTACCATAAACACTGTTCAAACCTATCAGTGTGCATATTGCAGGTATTGAAATAAAATAGCATAAACACAGATAGCAATTTGCTAAACAAACATTCTCACAATGAAAACAGACTTACATGAGCTGTAAACTTCTCTGCCCTTGAAACCTGCATTCATTGAAACAGCATGAAAACCCACATTCATAGAAAATGCATCTTGCCACTGGAGGATTAAGTTTACCTTTGGACTATTTTTAAACCAGAGGCTTCTTGCACATATTTTTTTAGGGCCTTACATACATGCATGTGTTCTTTGATTCAACTTCCTGATTATATTCCTTGTATAATACAGCACCACTTGTCAGAATGTGTTTTAAATTTGTAGTTTTAAACATTGTTTTAATAAACAATGAAACAAGATATATGAACGAATAATGACAAAACGACCTATTTCATAAAATTTCAACATAAAAGTGCACTCAGACTTCTGTCATTACAATCCAATATCACTCAGTATGCACAATCTCTGCAAAAGTAAAATCATCAGAATAATTCCACATTAAAGAAACCTATAACTAATGAAGAGATTGCTACTGGCAAACAACTTTACATCTCAATGTTTCATCTACAAATTCAGTGCCTGCTGCCCTTGAAGAATCAATTGCCTACATTACATTGAAGAAAAAAATTGGTAAGCTGGTAATATTGCAACAGGAAATTACTGAGAAACCGACAACACCTCATAGTTACTAGGCATCTTATACAAAGGAGGGCAGCCTTAAAATGCACCAAATAATCGACAACTAGGGGCATGACGTACCATGCATCCATACCTCTCAACTTCTTAGCACAAGAAATCTGAACAACATGCTGCATACAATCAGGGCAGAGCATCATCAAGTAGAGGATTAAGGCTCTGACTTGTTACTTGGTAAGATAATTAATTTTGTGGCAAGCCACCCAGTGCAGTACTCATCATTAGTACTTCATTTTTCAGTAATTAAAATGTTTTTTTTTTTTCTAATTATTTTTAACACCGGTGGTTTTAGTTAAAAGTAATATAGTATCAGAACCTTTTAGTTTGTGTCCAATCCAGTTCACACCATATGCTTATTTTATTACTTAACATAGCCTGTCAATCCATATTGCTAATTTATTAAAATAATAACAATAAATGCAAACAGATATATATATATATATATATATATATATATATATATATATATATTAATATATATATATATATATATATATATATATATATTAATATATATATATATATATATATATATATATATTAATATATATATATATATATATATATATATATATATATTCTTGGTAAGTGACAGAGAGAGTCCTTATGTGCCACATTTTGGTACTATATTTATAAACTAAATATTATAATGCTTCATTTGTTGTGGCAGATATGTTTTCAATCTTTTGCAGCTTGTCCATTTCCAAGTCAAAAATGGCATTAATCTGGAATGGACTCTGTTGCCATTTATTTTTGCCTTTTTATACACAACATTATGTCAACATTAAATTGCAGCATGCATAATATTGCTCATCATTAACATCCCCAAAGAGTGATTTGTCAGGGGCAAGTGAAATTTCTGTTCTCCTGAAATTTAGTTTTTTTTTTTTTTTTTTTAATGCACTTAACTCGACCAGTTGACTAAAGAACAGCACCAACCCCATGGTAGCAACAAAAGCAGCCATTATTTTCTGGCTGTTTATTTTATTTTCAAAATCTAGTGTGAGAGATTGTCGCCCACCAAGCTGGTTTATTCCAAGGTTCTTCAAGAAAAGAAGGAATGTCATGTGGCTAAATAAGGGCTTAACAGTACGTGAACAGTAGACTCACGTGTCAAACTTTAATCTGCTACACGTCCAGCTTCATAGCCTTCTGCTGGAACTTACTAATTATAATAGTTTTGGTTGCTTTATTTCACCTTTCAAAAACAATAGGTTCATGCAAGTAAACTTCCATTTTACACTGCAGCTTGGAACACAAGGAAAAGGGACCCCTTCCACTTTCTGCTTAATTCCATACTGGTTTCTCTCTGTGGTAAAACATTCCCTCTAATTGCTTTTTTGATGATGACTTAAAAAAAAAGAAATGTTAATTGTTGAATATGATATTTCAAAGACATTTCTTAAGTGGAAAAGGGGTCCTAACCTAGGTTTGTTGGTATCACTGCTCTAAGACTGATTTTTTTTCACTCTGAAAAAAGCTGGTGCACTTTCATGAAACCCCATTAACCCACGCAATAATAAGCATGTTCATTATAATTGATTTTGCCTGCATGAGTTTTAGTGAAAATATTTCCAGCTTTGACACTACCCGTAATTCAGTATGGCATCCCTTCTGTGGAAGATTCCTGACTGGCTGTTCCATAGTTCATCACCTATGGAATATCCAGATGCTAATTAAATATGGTTGTGTCTATGTATAACTTAGTTCTAAAATGGGAATTCAACCTTCAGAGGACTTAAAAGACAACAAAAGCAGTTGTTTATTATTGTTTTTTTTTTTTTGTGTGTGTGTGTGTGTGTGTGTGTGTGTGTGTGTGTGTGTGTGTGTGTGTGTAGTTCAAATTCCACACACTCCTACTCTTTCATACAACACACAGACACACACTCTCTCTCATACAGAAATGAACAGAACCACTAGTTTAAATTGTACACACACACACACACACACCTACTCTCTCTCATATATAGTAACACACACATGCACTTTATCTCATACAAACAGAATACAGACACACACACACACACACACACACACACACACACACACACACACACACACACACACACACACTCACTTTCTCATGCATACAGAAGTGAACAGTTTAAATTACACACACATACACTTAAACCGAACGACCAAACAAGCACGTACAAACTTAAACCCCTCTTAACAAACCTACTAACTTACATTTCGCGCGCCTGAAAAATGTATTCATGTCCACGTTGGTGTCTGCACGCATGATTCTCCTTAAAGAAGAAGACGCTAATATCACAATGCTGTATTAGTGGGAGGGTGCTCACCACCCCCTTTGCTCTGTGGTTCCGGTGCCCTTGAGCAGGTGCTGAGAAGAAAGAATGGACTAAATTAAATAAAATAAAAAAAATAAAGTAAAAAATTGCACCCTTTACAAGGCCAGCCTTTATGGCGCCCTAGGAGGTCACCTAGTTCACCTATGCCTAAGGCTGGCCGTGGGAAATGTGTTATGGTCTGATGTGACCAATGTTGAAAGTTTTGGCCACAATTCCAAAAGGTATGTTTGGTGCAAAAACAACACTTTGCATCACCAAAAGAACACTATCCCCACAGTGAAGCATGCTGGTGGCAGTATCATGTTTTGGGGTCGCTTTCATCAGCTGGAACTGAGGCTTTAGTCAAGGTGGAGGGAATTATGAACAGTTCCAAATACCAGTCACTTTTGGCCAACCACCTTCAGTCGTCTGCTAAAAAGCTGAAGATAAAGAGGAATTTCACCTTTCAACATGACAATGACCCCCAGGCATACATCCAAATCAACAAAAGAATGGCTTCAACAGAAGAAAATTAAAGTTTTGGAATGGCCCAGCCAGAGCCCAGACCTAAATTCAATAGAAAATCTGTGGGGTGACCTGAAGAGGGCTGTGCACAAGAGATGCCCTCGCAATCTGACAGATTTGGAGCACTTTTGCAAGGAAGAGTGTGCAAATATTGCCAAGTTAAGATGTACAACACTGCTAGACTCCTACCCAAGAAGACTGAATGCTGTAATTAAATCAAAAAGTGCTTCAACAAGGCAGACTTCCAAACATCCTCCACCCCCCAACACAAACCATGAAACACATACTTCACAAAACCAGTGTGCCATGGAATCACAGCCCTTAAGGCAAAATAACATACCCAAAACACTAGTAATAGGTGACTCTATAGTCAGGCACACTAATGTCCCACTCACTAGGCTGAACAAGGAGAAGGTTACTGTTAGCTGCCTGTCGGGTGCCAGGATCTGCCACATAACACAAGCACTCAGGTCACTCCAGAACAAGTACAAATATGACTCTGTCATTGTCCATGTTGGTGTGAATGACCTGAGCTATACCACCCTGGACTGCATGAAAAGAGACATGGAGGAGCTCTCTGCTCACATAGCCCAGGCCGGTATGACCCTGACCCTGAGTAGCATCCTGCCCTCACCAAGAATGATACCACAGTATAGAGAAAAAATTATCAATTTCAACAATTGCTAAGCTTCTGGTGTCATTCAAAGGGGATCCAGTGTCTGTCAGCCTGGGATGACATGCTCGACAAGCCGCACTGCTTTGCTAGAGACGGCTTGCACCTGTCACCTTTAGGCTTTCGAATACTGGCCAAGGCTCTTGCCACTCTCATAGTGCCTTTTTTAGGCAAAGCTCAAAAGACAAACCCACCACCATAAATAGCACAAGTAACAAAAAACTGAGGGTAATACTACTCAATGCCAGAAGTCTAAACCTCAAAATGCACGCACTCGAGGCACTCCTCAGTATGGAGAAAATCGATATATGTGCAGTAACAGAAACCTGGTTTAAGGCTCCAGAGAGCACTCCAGCACTACCAGGCTACAACCCATACCATACATTTTGGCCACAAAACCTGGACTGAAATACAAAAGGCGGGGGAGTATCCATATTCATCAAGGATACCCACACCTCCAGGTTAGTGGCACAGCACGATGCTTCAGAGATCATCCATGTGCAACTAGCAATGGGCAAAACTGCTATTCAAATTATAGCTTGCTACAGATCACCCACCGTGTCCCTGGACCCCCACTCCGCATTCCTGGAAACACTGGGAAACATAAAGGTCCTACCAAACACCCTGATATTGGATGATTTCAATTACCCAAACATTAACTGGGAGAACTACTCAAGTACAAACTCCCTTGCCCAACATTTCCTAGAATTTATAAACTCAAATGCCCTGGATCAACTGGTCAACACCCCCACCAGAGGTGACAACATATTGGACCTGTTCATCACCAACATGGGCAACCGGTGTTGCACACCATCCGTCAACCCCTCGTTGGTTAGATCTGACCATAAACTAATCACTCTGGATAGCCACATTCCGCCAACACAACCGGTCAAAGAAACCACTGTGAAAAACTTTTCAAAAGCAAACTTCACGTTACTTAAGACCGAGGTGGGAAGTTTCAAAGCCCCCCATGCTAAAGGATAATGCTGTTCAAGCTGCACAATCTTTTACTAATGCACTCTATGGGCACCTACAAGAATGCATGGATCGTGCTATCCCAAACAAAACCAAGACTCACTCCTCCAGGAAAAGGAAACCAGTCTGGTGGACCCCTGCCTCAAACAAGCTATACAATAGAAGGAGGAAACTAGTACAGAAAAGAGTAAAATCCCAAGAAGGGAAGACATCCCTGATCAGTATCAGCAAGAAACTATGTTTCCTCATAAAATCATCCAAGGCTAGCTTCGAAAGAAAAATTGCCATGGACTCCAAAGATAGCCACAAGGCATTCTTTAGCTATGTCAAGAATCTAAGTGGCAATTCTCAGACCTGCTCAGAATTAGTGCAGAATGGCACAAAATACACTGAACTAACCGATATTGCCAACATCCTGGCAGACAGGTTCAGTGCAAACTTCACCCCCTCTCACCCCCCAAGGGGCCCATAACTATACCAGAAGAATGTAGTGCCCCTGAAATCACAGACACTCAGGTTAAAACAGCCCTCTCCAAAGCCAAAATTACAGCATCAATGGGACCGGACGGTGTCCCAGGCTGCATCCTACATGAGCTCAAAGATGAACTAACCCCTCACCTAAACACATTGTTTAAACTCAGCCTCTCCACAGGCTATGTGCCCACAGAGTGGTGCACAGCAACGGTTCTTCCACTCCACAAAGGTGGAGCCACAATGGACCCCGGGAACTATCGCCCAATAAGCCTGACTAGCTTGGTCTGCAAAGCTATGGAGCGCATCATCATGGATCTCATTAACAGAGACACTGGGAACCTCCAAACACTGGACCCTACCCAGTTCGACTTTGTTAAGGGCAGATCATGCCTCCTAAACCTGGTGGACTTCTTTGAGACAGTTACCAAGGTTATAGACAAGGGAAAGGTGGTCCACACAGCCTACCTAGACCTCACAAAAACCTTCAACACCATTCCCCACTCAGGTATTATAGACAAGCTCACCAGCCTGAACATAAACCCCTATGTCACGAGATGGGTTGCCAACCGGCTCACGGACAGAACCCACATGGTAAGAGTTGCGGGAGCTAGGTCTGACTCTAAACCGGTTACAAGTGGCGTTACCCAGGGCTCAGTCCTAGGACCCCTCCTGTTCGGCATACACTTCTCAGAGGTACAGGCAAACACAGGAGGACTATGGCTGACCAAGTTCGCAGACGACTGCAAACTAGGGGCTATAATTGACTCTCCCGCTGACACAGACATCCTCCAAAAGGGTCTCACTGAGACAGATACCTGGTGTCAAAACCATGGCTTCAAGCTAAATGCCAAAAAGTGCATAGTCATCCCCTTTGGAAAAAACAAAGTACCCACAAACTATCACATAGGTGGTAGCCCCCTAAATACAGAAGACGTAATAAGGGATTTGGGGACCCAAGTAAATAGTAACCTCTGTAAAAATGTAGGAGGCACCAGACCAAGGCAGGTGAAGATAAAGTTCAATTTTAATCCACAGACAAAGTACAAACAATGGTGAGCACTTTCGTAGCAAGAACTACTTCATCAGACAGTTAAAATCATTACTCACTCATATTTAAAAGTTACAAACAGCCAATCAGAATCAACGTTCAATTAAGACAATACTATTAAGCTGCAAATTAACAACAGTATAATAGACATACTTAAAGTGCCTTATCTTCACCTGCCTTGGTCTGGTGCCTCTTGGATACTAGTCTTTTTGGAGGACCAGTTTGCCTACACCACAGTGTTGCTTTTCCTTCTAGATAGTAACCTCTCCTTTGATAATCACATTGCCATAGTGGTTAGAAAAGCCTTCTATGTGGCCCACCTAATCACAAAAGGGTTTGCAGCCAGATCGAAAGAGGTCATTGGGCCCCTCTATGCATCACTCATCAGACCCATCATAGAGTACAATGCCCCATTTGGGATGTACCTTACAAGACACCGTCAACAACTAGAAAGACCACAGAAGTACCTCACCAAGAGGATCACTAGCTTCAAGCAGATGCCCTATGCAGCTCGACTGAAGAAACTCCAGCTGTACTCGGTTGCATACTGCCTACTCAGAGGTGATCTCAGCCTGACATACAAGGCCATGTCCAACCTAGAACTGATGGACATGCTCCACCTAAAGAAAACCATATCCCCTCGAGCCACGCGCTCCAGGGATCTAAACCTCACCACAACAATAAATAGGATGTGCTGGAGGGATAGATTCCTGTCCCAGAGACTTCCCATGCTCTGGAACAAGATTCCAATCTACATCGGGCAAAGCTCCTCACTAACCTTCTTCAAGAGAAACCTTGACGAGTGGATGGGAAACAGAAAGTTTACCCCAGGGATCACTTCAATGGCTCTGCTGGACAGAGGCACAGGGAACTAATCTAAGGAGGGGGTGGCGAAAGCCAACACATTCCGACTAGGCTTATAAATGCCTTTGGGCAGATAGCCTACTATGAACCTATGAACCTATTAGTTTAAGGGTGTGCACACACAACAAAGTATTAGTTTAAGGGTGCGCACAGTTATGCAACTAGCGTATTATACATTTTTTATTTTTTTATAATTTTTCCCCTAACAGATTTGTTTGTTTTTCAATTAAATTGTACAGGTTATAGGTCACATTAAAGGTGGAAAAAGTATTGAAATTATTTATTGTGGTCTCATTTTTTTATATCACAAAAACCTGGCATTTTAACAGGGGTGTGTAAACTTTTTATATCCACTGTATATGTCCAGGTCAAATGAAGTGTTGAACCTACTTATTACAATTTTTAGGGTATTTTTCTGAGGGTTCAGTAGCTTTTCCAACCTCATACCTGTACAACAGCTAATATGAATATGTTGCACCATCCCCAGCTGGTGCAGCTGTAACAAATGCTCCTCGCTCCTCACAGGCTTCAACCCCCAAGCTGGGCAGCTGTAAAGTATCTTTTCTACCTCCCCCAGTCTGGACAGATGCAACAAATATAATTTTCTGTTTGTGAAAGTATCCCTCAGTTAGGGCTTTCTGATCATCTAAATGGAATCATTCCAGTGATGGCAAACTACAATTTCACACCATTTATCATTCTAGCAGCAGCAAATTTGAAAAAGAATCACAAATTAAAAAAAATGTTCAAGCACCTACATTTTTGGCCTGTGCATTCTGATGTAATTTTTTTAATACTTTGCATATAAATCCATAGGAAATTGTAAAAAAAAAAAATGTAAAAGCAATACAAATGCTACTCATTCATTAGTGCAGAAAATTCACATCACCAGTTCAATGCATTCAGCATAATGGAAAAGCCCTTATGTGCAGTACATCACACATGCACACACCTCTCCCTCATAGTTTCAGTACATGGGGCAGCCCCAAGAAGACATACAATGAAGGTGTCTAAAAAAAGGAAAGTAGTTCCTTTCTAAAATTGTGCCCAGTGTAAAATAACAACGATTACTGATCAGCCCATCGATATTTGTTATGCCAGTTTACCCACTTATGGTGCTGTAAAGCCCCCCCCCCCCCCCCCAGCTTTGCCATCCTGGTTGTGGTCAAATCAGCATTTCCAGTAGGCCTGGCTGTAACTTTTGCAAATGTTTTCATACCCCCTCATGCAGGATGTATGTAAAGAATATGCTCTGTACCCCAGCAGGACAGCTATAATGAAAAATGAAAATTCTGCATCCATCCCGGGGAGGGCAGCTACAATAGATAGGCTTCACAGACATCCCTCCCAAGGCAGGACAGGATTCACATGATGGATATGTTTTAAAACACTACTCTAAAACCTAGCAGTTGTAAAAAAAATATTCTGCACCACCCCCATACCTCTACACAAGCAGGCCAGTAGGACACATATGATGAATATAGTTCCCCACCCAGCCAGGACATCTATAATGAATATGCTTGGCATTTCCCTTGTAGCGACCTTTCAATGATGCATACTGTTTTTTTTGGGTCTATATCATGTTGTTGATCTCTTAAAAGTTCAAACATCATATGGTCAACACTATATGATTGAACTTTTAAAAGTTTGAACGTTTCAATGGAGATCTCTGTACAGTGCGGAATGGGAAGATTTCCCTTTTCTGCACTGTAGTGCGATCTCAGAGTTGGTATATTTAAAGAGCGGGAGGTGTGGGGGGTGCAGGGGGTCTTGCCCCCTGCTTAAACCTTTCAGGTAGGTTTTTTTCTTTGGTTTATTTTTTTATTACATTTTCGAACTTTTAAAAGTTTGATCATATGGTGTCGACCATATGACGTTCGAACTTTTAAAAGTTCGATTTTGTAATATAGATGCTTTTTTTCATCTTAGGTCACCAATGTTGTGTATATTGAGTGTATGCAAATACTGTTGTTTTTGCTGCTGTCTCTGTTTATTCTACTAAATCCTGGTTTTGTATATTTGCAGGTGAGGAAGATGATGCTGGAGAGGCTGCTGTTCATGCTGCTCCATGGGCTGAGGTAGTAGATTGAATAGTTGTGGAGTTTGTTGTCTCCCTGTGTGGTAACTATACAGTCTACTGTCTTCCCTAAGGAGTCAGATAACTTTCTAAGTCAGAAGAATGTCATTGCTAATGCCCTCATTCACTATAACAGGACTGCTCTGTCATTTGTCAGAACTTTCCTTCAGGTTTGTTAATGTCCTTATTGAATAAAGGTCACATTTTTAAACTCTAGTAGGCAAATCATGTTCTCTTTGCTGTGAAACAAAACTTATTTATTTATTTTGCATTTTTAACTGGGGAGGTCCAGCTGAACAATTTGCCCCTTTTCAGTGGAGTCTCAGAGAGAAAAGCTATCCAGTTTAGAATACAATAAAATAAAGTATTTTGTATACATATTAAATACAAAAGAATATTTAGTACAGGAAAATATTTGGTAAAGATACCATGTAACATTAAAAAGAAATGTGTGTGTGTGTGTGTATCATAGCAATTATGGTGACTTACTTTGTAAGGCATTTTTACTATTTATTTATTTATTTATTTTCCATTTGTTTACAGGGTTAGTCCGACTGGACACAAGGTGACTGTTTTCAGCGGACGCCCAGGAGAAAAGCTCCAGATGCATAGTAAAAATTATAAAAAAAATAATAAATAATAAAAATAATAATAAATTATATAAACATAACTATTTTGTACAAATAGCATAGAATATATAAAAGGAGTAAAATCAGAGTTTTACAAATGATGCAGCATACAGTGGTTAGAGTATTGAGAAACAAATTAAACAAGATATTATACAACAAATATACAATTGCTTGAACATAAATTCAAAAAGAAGTTTCCATAGACAAACAGGGTCATAAACTAGCAATCATAACTATAAAGGTGGCCTAAACACCTTTTTCACAGTACTATGCACTAAGTGAAACTACACAGTACACCTGTGATCTAGGGATGCTGAAAGTCAGGAAGAGGTGAAATTAAAAGTTATAAAGTATCCTCATGGTTTTCTCCTAACAGCATTTGGTGTGTTTGAGGTGCAGTTAGTACTGTGAGAAAGAAGTAAAAGATTAAATTGTAGGAATCCTTAAGTAAAAAGAAGAGAAAAGTGAATACAGATAATGTTAGTAAGCTGGATAGCTTGCAAGAGAAATGAGGGAAGATTTATCCCTGGAAAATTTAAGGAAATAAGATGTATTACTATGGGTCAAATTCCTAAAGGTTACTGCAAGATGTACGTGAGGTGTTCACATCACAGTAACCATTTATGATTCACAGACTGCCCACTGACAGTGCTGTAACACAAAGACATGCTGTCTCCACTGCCATACAGCCTTCTAATGTAATGATGAAGTCTGAGGGAGTGGCATATGCTAATTAGCCACGTGCTCTCTCTCTCTCTCTCTCTCTCTCTCTCTCTCTCCTCGTGGAACTGCCTGCAGTAAGACATTATTGTAGCCAAGTGATGCAGAGATTTACTAGTCTCTGCTACATAAATTAGCACTGCTGCTCCTGGCCACTCACAATAATGTTTATCCATCATAGTAGAGGTAACTGCTGGGGTGTTTAGTGGTCAGGTAGTGTTAGGGGATGTGTGCATAAGTGAATGTGAGAGGCTGTGTCAGTGTGTGTCTGCCTGGTCGACAGCAGTAGTGATAGGGTTGGTTAGGTCAGGGTATAGGCTCATAGGTTCATAGGTTGGTACTAGGCTATCAGCCCTAGGGCCTATACAAGCCTAGCCATAACAATTCCCTGGCCATTTCTTCCCACATTATTTACTTTCCTGGACCCCTGTCTAGCGTGCACATGTGTGTATGGGTAAATGGATATGTGTCCATGTGTATGATCAGGTGGGGGGGGGGCTGAGTGTGTAGGTTTGTTTGTGTGTGTGTGTGTGTGTGTGTGTGTGTGTGTGTGTGTGTGTGTGTGTCGGTAAATGGATATGTGTGTCCACGTGTATGATCAGGTGGGGGGACTGAGTGTGTATGTGCGTGGGAGGGGGTTGGATAGCTATCATGCCTCTACTAACTTTTGACAAATGAGCAAAGGCTGCAATATTGTCTGCAACAGTTTAAAAGGTACATGGGGGGGGGGCAGTTAAGGAACAGCAGGCATACATCTTAACCTTACAGTGGAAGACAGGATAAAATCAGGGACAGTTCTTACATTTGCAACTGAAAACTTAGACAGTTGTTCGTCTACTATCTCTTACACTGAGGAGTATGAAGTGTGAGACTCTAATGTCTGGCATTAATGAATGATTGACTTTACCTATGGTTTATGAGGCCAGGGAACAGAAGACAGCTGAGACATTCTGACAGCACAGGGACATGTATGGGTTATATGTGTGTGTGTGTGTGTGTGTGTGTGTGTGTGTGTGTGTGTGTGCGTGTGCATGTATGAATGTATGTACTGTATGTGGAAGAGTGAATTGGGGGAGCAGTCCCTATGCTAACACGGTGCGGCCACTGCCACTGTTAACTACCACAGAGGTGCTGATCTGCATTTGCTGTAGTTACCAGAGATTCACAGAAAAGCAAATTAGCTGATATTGAGGTATTTTCTTATGGCGGCTAAAGTGTCTCTGAACTGGTAATCTCTGTAGCATGGACACAGGGCCTTGTTATCACAGACCTTAATGCAAGCACTGGGGTTCTTTAGGAACCACCAAGCATATGTGTTTCCATTTACTGTTTTTGACTCAAGTCTCTTTACTAGCTCAACCTTTATCACGAGAACATAACTATGAGGGTAAGTAGCTTTAATTGCTTTTGAAGTATTTAGAATTTGTGCTCCTATCACCAGATGAATGCTGTTCCATTAAGCTGGCAGTCTATATTCCATACAATGCATCTCAAAAGTGATTGATTTAGTTTCAGAGATATAATTAAGGATGAGAGATCTAAGTTCTTTATCTGATGTATATTTAGAGAGAATGAAATTGATGGCTGGACATTTGCTGGGATGATAGAACATATGTGCTATTTTTAGTTGGATATAGTTTACGGTCTCGTGTAGCTCTACGACAAATGTTGCTTCAGAGGTGAACAGTGATGTGACTTATGATGCAAACTGGTGGTATATTTAGCTGTTTTATGGGTAGCATTTCTCTAATTTGTGTATAGATGATCTTTGTAGGTTAGTTTGGGAGCTGCATAAAGTAATTTTAGTACTAAGTGATTTTAACCAGCTTGGGTATAGGCTTGGGGTGTAAGATATGGTCTAATTTCATAAAGCTTCCCAAGTTATTGCAAGGTTTTAGTTATGACATAATTAATATGTTGATCCAGTTTGAGTTGCTGATCTATAATCACTACCAGTGGTCAGTTTAGACTGTGAAACCCAAGTCTCTAGTTGGGAGAACATCTCCCAAGTTAATGTTTCGAGTTGTAAGACTGTTAAAAAAAGCATATCAAAGGGGATTATGTGCATCATATTTTAATAAGGATACAGTTTCATTTGTTTTCTACATGTCATTGATAAATATGTGAATAGTGGGGCTCCAAGGATAGATCCGTGGGGAAGTCCAGTGTTTGTTGGAGAAAATGCTGAGTAAGAGTCTTTCCATGTTACTGATTAGAACTGCCAGAGAGGTTTTCAGACATGTTTTTTGTAGTGTTAGCAAAGATCTAGATGAGCTAGCTTCTACTGTGTTAGTTCATGGGAGACTGTATTAAAAGCTTTTTAGAGGTCTAAGAAGATGGCTGTGATTATTTTTCGGTAGCTCAAATGGATCTGTATAGTATTCAGAAACTCTGTCAGTACTGTGCCCAGGTTGAAAACCATGTTAAGTTGGAGTGAGGAGGTTGTCAGTGAGTAAGTATTGTAGAAGTTGCTTATTTATACATTTTTGAGCAATCTTACACATAGGCAATAAGACTGCTATAGGTTGATAATTTGAGACTGAGTTATTACGATCTCCTTTAAGGACTGTAAGGCTGCCTCCAGAGTTTAGAAGCTTATTGCTCAGATATCGATTTATTAAGAGGTGAAACATGATAAGCTATGGAGTTTGGAGCTAACTGATATCAGGCCCTTCTGGATGTGAGAGTAGTTCAGTGCTGATTCCAACTGCATACCCCATCCTTAGGGTATTACTGTGTGGACACAGGGGTGGGGAGTAATAGGTGGAAAACACACTTTCAGTATCAGTATGATGCTACCATGGGATGCCTCCATCTCTTTGCTAGCCCCAAACATTGTCAGAGCAAGTCTGGGTTTGGGTGAGTTTGGATCCACCAGTCGAAGAGAGGCAATGATCAGGTAGAAGAGGGTCACAAATAGTTAAAAAAAAAGAAATACCTTCACCTTTGGCTGTGAGTCTTTAGGTGTACCAGTTTACACAATGTGGCTCACCCCTTTGATGTAACATGTGTGCACACACACGCAGTACCTACTTGTGCTTATGAAAGCAACCTATTATTAAAGATAAGAAAACCTACTACTCAACCAATGAAAGCATGCACACTAATAATATCAACAAATACCTCAAAAAAATTAAAGCCTATTACAACTGCCCCTGACAATCTATAGGGCAAATATCTTAAAACTGAGGTTATTGCATATCTAGTTTCAATTATGATAAATGGATCTATATCTAAAAATAAAGTCCCTTGCTGTGGAAAAAAATCATTCATTATTCCACTTTGCAAGGATGAAATCAATTCAGAAATTTCAAACTATAGAATATTTGCCATTTTATATTCCCTATCAAAATAGTAGAAAATTGAATTCATAAGAAACTTCTCAACTATCTAACAGATAACCAGTTTCTGTCTTCAACCCAACAAGGCTTTTGTCCTCATCACAGCACAACTACTGCTTTTCTGAGTTTTGTTAATACCATCAACTCCCACAGAAAATGCCAGAAGCCTACTGTCCACTATCTTCCTAAACTTATTAAAAGCTTTTGATACTGTTGCCCACCAGAAACTCTTACATAAACTCTCATCCTTAGGGCTCACCAACAATAGCACAGCTAGGGTGGGGTGAAGGGGGCAACAACCCTAGATGCATTGTGTTGGAGTATTTGTGTTCAAACCTAAATGCTGTAATGCTCAGTGCGTGGTCTAAACTGTAGCAAGCAGTTTGCTACAGTTTATAAAAAAAAAAAAACATTTTTAAAATATAAATCCTGAGAGCTGTAGTACTCCATGCAGGGTATGACGTATAGCAATTGCTTGCTACATTTGTAGCAAGCGATTTGCTGCAACTTAAAAGAGAAAAATATTTCTTTCTTTTTTTTTTATTAAAATGTGAGGAAGGAGGATCAGGGGCATCACATAGACATAACCTGATTTGCTCCTGCATTTCAGAAGCCCCAGGTACCTGGCTGAGGATTCTTTTTCCTCTCTCTTCACTTCAAGAGCTGAGGGCATAGCTCTCAACCTTCCATTTCCAAAATGAGGAACAGTAGCCCTCATAATGTGGAATAAATGGACAAAATGTGGAACACATACTAATGATTTACTAACTTCAACTAGGAAGGTCAGAGGATGGTCAAAATATGCTGGTTTTACTTATAAAGAAGATCTTTTAATGAATTAATATGATTAATTTCTATTTACCATGGATTTCACTTAAAAAAAAATTCCTAACACTGAATGTGTGACAGACTCTTTCAATATGGAACTTCGAGGAACATGAACTTTTTAAGACCCCAAATGAGGTACATTCCTCGTAATGAGGTACATTTGAGAGGTACGGCTGAGGGGATGGGGTACTAGTTTGTGAGACCAGCACAGGGTGCTTGTTGAGCCAGGTAGACTGCTGCTCACCAAGTCTTCACTACAATGGTTCCATAGCTACCGCTCAAAGAGAACACATGCAGTAAAATCGAAAAATGATTTCTCCATTTTCTTGGTAGTAACTATTGGTATCCAGGAAGGATCTATACTAGACCCCTCTACCTTTCAACATATTCATCAATGACATCTACTCTGCTACAAAAAATGCTGTGCTGATGACTCAAGACTAATCTGTTCTGCCAAATCTCTCTCTAATCTCCAAGACCTTATATAACAATCATTCTTATAGACTGAAACGTGGATAAATAATTCACAACTACTTCTACATCCTAATAAAAATAAACTACTGCTCCTCACCCAAAACACATATCTACCAAAACAACACTACACTACTCACCATCACCTCTCACAACACTGTGACAGAAGAGGTAAGCTGCAGAATATTGCTGGGTGTCATCATAGATGATCAGTTGAACTTTCACCACCATGTATCAAATGTGGGTAAAAAATCATGAAAAACAACATACATTATTCAGAGTAAAAACCTAACTCACTGACATAGCCAGAAGACATACATCCTCTACTTTATCACTGCCATTTCTCCTCTATGCTGCTCCAATCTTCAATAAACCTCAAGTGTCATAGCTGTCCAAACATGAGGAATGTTGTAATAAAAGTCAGATGTGCAGTAAATTCTGACAATAGAACACACCACTGCCTTGCCCTCAGAAAATTAAACTGGTTAGAACTGTCATATCACCTAGCTCTTTCTGAGGTAACTATAATACACAGACTTCTCTGTAAGCATGAACACTGCCCATCCCTTAACAATTTAATTCAACACTACTTTGCCAATAGAATATGACACTCCAAACCAAATCACTAATCACAATTATCAACCATGTAATACTGCAGGGGACTCTCTGTTTTCAAATAGTGTAGCTGAACTATGAAACCACATCACACTTCCAGTGAAATTCATTCAAAATGCAAACTCATCTAAAACACAATTAAAACTTCACCTATCAAATCAGTGAAACTGCTCCCGTTCATCTCCAGGATAAATGCTAACATAACATATCGTCAATCCATTTTTCTTCATTCTGAATCCTGTTCCCCACAACCAGTCTTCACCAATACATGAATAATTTTGCTAGCACCTCCCAGCCATGTTTATTATTTTGTAACACTACTCACCCTCCACCTCTATATGGCTAAAATAAACCTTATGATAGCCATATGTATATAAACAATTGTCTCTGAACCTGCTTTACACCTCCCCTCTTAGCTACAACATTAACATTTTCTGCTCTACCTAGTACCATCCCTCACTTCCATTTCTTTGAATTTCAAAGCACTAATCATATGATCTGATATCTATCTGAATCAAACCACGAATACACCTCACATCTACTAATGCATACATGTTAAGTTGTCTATCTCGCCTTCATTCTTGCTGGATGCGACCTCAGCTCCGACTCGGCCACTCTAAAAGCTCGAGAGTTGGTTCCACCGGCTCGAGGCTCCCCTTATATCCCACAATGCTAGGCGTGAGTTACCTCAGATCTCGTTTGCCGCTACAGCATCGAGGTGTTGGTTTTTCTACCGGCTTGTTGGTAAGTGTATTTCTGTTAAATTAGAATACTTAAAACCCTATATTTTTAAGTTTAAATATATTTCCCTTAGTGTAGTGGATTTCTACCCCTGTTTTCCCGAAAATCCCGTTTTTTTCCCACAAGAACTTTTAAAGTTCTCTCTCGGGCCTTCTGGCCTTTCTCCATCCCCTAGTGGTGTGTGTGTGTTACTCTTAATAAACTTTAGTTAATTGTTTTATTTTGAGTTTAAAAATAAGACTAGTGTAATCAGTGTGTCTGTTTGAGTGTGTGTGATTACACTTTCTTGTTTAGGATGTCTAAAGACACAAAGGTCTCAGGCTTCAAGAAGTGTGATGCGTGCTGTCAGAAAATGTCTCTGACAGACGGTCACACTTCTTGTGTCTACTGCCTGGGGCCTTTGCACCTGCAGGACTCCTGTGCTGTATGCCACGGCTTCAGCCCCAGGGTCCCGCAGGAAAGAAAGAATAAGTTGATCCTAAGGGGTCTACTTAAGCCTGAGGATTCCCTTTCTGTTTCTGGGAAGCCCTCTAAGGCTTCTAGGTCCTCGGCTCCAGCTACTGAGCCGAGACCTAAAGCTACAAAACCTATGTCTGCATCGGCTCCGGCTGGAGCCGATGAGTCTACAGCTTCCGTGGTTCCCTCGGCTCTGGCTGGAGCCGAGGTGGTAGAAATTCCCTTGTCGGCTCCGACCAGACCTTCGGAGCCGACATCTAGGAAGAGATCCAGGTCACCATCCCTTGGCTCCGTTCATTCGGCTCCAGCATCTCCTCTGCTGTCTGAACGGAGCCATAAATCTCACTCCTCTAGGTCATCGAGGCTGTCAGATCATGACCTCCAGAGGGTAGTGAGTCGACTTCTTAAGTCCGAGGCACTGGCCCAAATGCTTCAGAGCCCGACTCATCAGTCGATGCCTGCCCCTGTCCATCAATATATTCCTCCTCCGACTCCGTTGAGCTCGGAGCCGGGCGTTGAACCGAGACTGTGGTAGCGTAGGAGCCGATACAGGTGTCTTCGGCTCCGTCCTCGGCTCCGGTTTCTTCTTTCGAGGATTCTCGGCACCGGTCTTCCCTCGCCGGCTCCGAGGGGTGAGTGGCATCGGACCCTTGTCCGACCCGCTCTTCCTCTCGGAGCTTCGGCGCTGGTGAGTTCGGCTCCGACATCGGCCTCGGAGCCATCACTGTCGGTGCCGAGGGAGGTTCTCAGCTTCTCGGAGCGGGACCTCTGGCTTTGCCTGACAGGGGTGCGTTCGAGGTCATGCGGAGTGTGTTAGAGCCTGGCTCTACTCCACAGTCGGCTCCGTCCGCCCCTCCCTCTACGGTGCCTCAGGTCAAGTCGACTCACTCCCTCATCCCGGACCGCAGAGAGCCAGCTCCTCAGGAACCCCCTGTGGGGATTTCATCCTCTTCCGAGGCCTCTCCTGATTTGGCAGAAGAGCCCCCTCGGAAGAGGAAGTGCAAGAGGAAACACATTGACTCACCTGAGTCCATCACATCTGACACAGATTTAGATGATTCCGAGGGTTCCCCCCGTTCCCCTTCTGAAGATGTCTCCTTTGCAGACATTCTCGAAATCCTCAAACAGAGGGGAAATTGGCCATCCCTCAACCCTTCGGAGGATGAATCTGTGTACCTTGAGGCGTTCGGCTCTCGTCCTTCCACCTCCTGGGTGTCTCCCCTTGACCCCCTCATGCAGGTGGTAGCTAAAAGGCATGGACGGCTCCTGATTCAGTGGACCCCACTCCCAGGAGACCCTCAAAATTCATAACGCACCAGCAGACAAACAGTTCTTGACAAAAGGAGTTTCTGTGGATGCTATGGTGGTAGCTGCTGCCACTAAGAAGGAACTAGCTGATCCTTCAGTACCTGTCCATCCACCTAACAAGGAATCTAGGTCCATGGACAGGTACGGGAAGCGGATGTTCTCGTCAGCGACATTTACTATGCGTTCGCTGAACTACCTGTGCCATTTCACTGCCTTCAAAGGGACTTGATTAAAGAAGCGAGTGACATGTTGAAGGACCCTACAGCTGCGGGTTTTCAAGATAAGATGAACACTCAGCTGGCTATCCTTAACTCCATAACCAACTCCTCCATGCGCCTCCTTTCTTATGTGGCTGATGGAGCGAGTAGGGCCGCAGGGACAGGTGTGGCCTTACATAGGCATGCCTGGATGCAGCTATGCAATTTTGCGGACCCCTTCAAGACGTCTTTCACTAACTCCCCGTTTGATGGATCATCTCTCTTTGGTCCTCAAGTGAAAGAAACCTTGACTAGGTGCGAGACTGATGGCAAGACTCTTTCTGCCGTCGGAGTCCGTTTTTCTACTCCTTCTAGGCCTTACCCCAAAGGCCAGAAAAGTGGGAAAATGTGGTTCCGTAAACAATCTCAAGGGACTTCGCCTGACGCACAAAGTCGTTCCCCCGCCAGAGGCAGAGGTGGCAATAACAATGGTAGACGTCGCCCTCGAGGCAGGGGCTCCAGAACCAGGGCAATCGAGAAGCCTTCTCTGATAAGCCCTTTCAGCATCCCTGAGGTGTTGCCCGACTGCCCACCTTCGGAGGCAGTCGGGGGAAGATTGCCACTGTACCCAGAAGCCTGGCTATCCCTGACTGAAGACAAATGGGTACGGTCCATCATTTCCGAAGGCTATTCTATCCCCTTTCTTCGCATTCCGAACCAATCAAAAAAATCCCTTCCAGATGTTCCACCCGCTCAAAGGGATCTAGCAGTTTTGGAAATTTCAAAACTGCTTGCAAAAAGAGCAATTCAGCCAGTTCCAGCAGACCAGCAAGGATCCGGAATCTACTCAAGGTTCTTTTTAGTTCCAAAGAAAACAGGGGACTGGAGACCAATTTTGGATCTCAGTATCTTGAACAGATCAGTCAAGAAAATAAGATTTCGGATGGTCACGCTGCAATCCATCCTTCCCCTGTTGGGAAAAGGAAACTGGATGTGCTCTATAGACCTTCAGGATGCGTACTATCACATAAAATGAACAGACGCTCCAGAAGATTCCTCCGCTTCAGGCTGGGAACCAGTCATTTTCAGTTCAGGGCCCTGCCCTTTGGTCTCACCACTGCCCCGGTGTTTACCAAATGCATGGCAGTGGTAGCTTCTCACCTGAGACGACAAGGATTCCAGGTGTTTCCATATTTGGACGACTGGCTCCTCACAGCTCCCACCAAGCATCTCCTTCTGATGGCCAGGGATTACACTTTTCGCATTTGTCAAAAGTTAGGCATTTCAATAAATTGCGAAAAGTCTGTTTTGTCGCCTTGTCGCACTATTACCTTCATAGGCAAATCTAGACACAGTAGACATGTCTGCGAGACTAACACATCAGAGGATAACAGACATACACAAACTGGTCTCACTCCTTTTCAACAACAACAGAATCAAAGCCAGGTTAGTTCTGAAAGTGTTGGGAATTATGGCAGCGGCCATACCTCTGCTTCCATTAGCCAGATTCCACATGCGGATCCTTCAATGGATGCTCTTTACACAATGGTCATACCAGCAACTCCCAATGTCTCACACCATTATGATCACGCAGGCGTGCAGAAATCATCTCATGTGGTGGATGTCTTCCCCTCAGCTCTTGTTGGGAAGACCCTTTGTTCCACCCCCTCCGGTTGCTACTCTGACAACGGATGCCTCCTTGATCGGGTGGGGGGGGCATTATCAGGGCAGGACGGTCCAGGGCACATGGCAACCAAACGAATGCCACTTGCACATAAATGTTCTGGAGATGAGAGCAGTGCTTTTAGCATTGCAAGCCCTTCAAGACTCTCTTCCCTTGGGAACGATTGCAATCCAGACAGACAATATGTCTGTAGTGTGGTACATCAACAAACAAGGCGGAACCAGGTCCTACCCCCTGTGTCGAGAAGCACTCAGATTATGGCAATGGGCGATTTCTTCTCAGCGGTTTCTGATAGCAACGCACATCCCCGGGAAGTCCAATCAAATTGCGGACAAGTTGAGCAGAGCTATCCTCATGCCTCACGAGTGGTCTCTGAAAGACTCTGTTGTGAGAGAAATTTTCCTCAAGTGGGGTCAGCCTTGCTGCGATCTTTTTGCTACTCCCCAAAACAGCAAGTGCAGAGAATATTTCACTCTATTCCCTTTACCAGGCCAACCCAGCAGAGACGCTCTAGTCCAAGTTTGGCCCCGGGGACTTCTGTATGCATTTCCTCCCTTCCCACTAATCTCTCAAGTGATTCAGAAAGCTATCGCTCAGAAGGCCTCATTGCTCCTTACTGGCCTCGACAGGTGTGGTTCCCCTTTCTACATCAATTTCTATTGGAGCGACCTTGGCATCTGGACCTAGTTCCAGATCTTTTGATCCATCAGTCGGGTCAGTTGCATCGCTCCCTCCCCTATCTGAACCTCACTGCTTGGTTCCTCCAGTTCCAACCTTAGCCAGGCTTCCTCAATTATCTCACTCCGTTCGAGATATTTTGATAGCTTCCCATAAATCTTCCACTCGGAAGATTTATTTGAGTAAGTGGAAACGCTTCACATATTGGGCTCAAGGAAGGGACATAGATCCTTTCACTGCTTCCATCCAAATAGTCCTTGATTTTCTAGCTGAACTCTTCCATGCAGGTTCATCTCCCTCTACTCTTAAAGTTCAATTGGCAGCTATTTCTAACTTTCATGTGGGTATTTCTGATTCTGCCTTAATGTCCCACAAGCTTTGCAAAGCCTTTTTGAAAGGAGTTTTTCTTCTCAGACCTCCTATAAGAAATCCTCCTTCTCCTTGGGACCTAAATTTAGTTCTTACTTCTTTGATTCTTCCCCCTTTCGAACCTGCAGTCTCCTGTTCTTTAAAATTGCTATCATGGAAGACTCTCTTTCTGGTAGCTATTACTTCAGCTAGAAGAGTTTCAGAACTTCAAGCACTCAGCTGTCGACCTCCTTATCTATTGTTTCATAAGGACAGGGTATCCTTACGAACGAACCCGTCCTTTTTGCCTAAGGTAGTCTCGACGTCAAATCTAAATCAAAGCATTGACCTCCCTGTCTTTTTTCCAGAATACTCCAATAGATCTGAACAAAAATTACACTGGCTGGATGTTCATCGTCAGTTGAGGTACTATTTGGATAGAACAAAACAATTCAGAAAATCTGACCAGCTGTTTGTCTCCTATGCGGAAGGCAGAAAGGGACTTTCAGTTTCAAAGGTATCATTATCTAGATGGCTAACATCTCTGATTTCCCTTGTATATGAAATTAGACACCAAAAGCTGCCTAATAAACCTAAGGCCCATTCCACCAGAGCTTTGGCTACTTCTTTAGCCTTCCAAGACAGACTGCCTATTGACACCACTTGTGCAGCGGCTACTTGGGCTACTCCTCACACTTTCATTTCTCATTATAAGTTGGATTTAGCTTCTAGGCATAGAGCTAACTTTGGTTCCACTGTTCTCAAGAGTCTGTTCCGTTAGGCCACCCGGGACAAGGTGCTAGGACGGTCCCATCCAGCAAGAATGAAGGCGAGATAGACAACTTAACATAAAGAAGTTATGTTCTTACCATAATGTTCCATGTTAGTTGTCTTCTTCTCGCCTTCTTCTTGCGTCCCACCCTCCTACCCCCTGGCCTGGACAGACCTAGAGGAGTTGTGATTGTGACCTCTCTTTCTACCACCTCTGTACTTTAGGTATATGCTCTGCTGTGCATATTTCCTGGATCAGGATGTAGGTCACCCTTCTCTTCTCCCTTATTTATAGAGGTGGACTTTGTTACTAATTATTCTATTACTATTATAGGCTGGGCCTAGCTTACAAACGAGATCTGAGGTAACTCACGCCTAGCATTGTGGGATATAAGGGGAGCCTCGAGCCGGTGGAACCAACTCTCGAGCTTTTAGAGTGGCCGAGTCGGAGCCGAGGTCGGCTCCGAACCCATCCAGCAAGAAGAAGGCGAGAAGAAGACAACTAACATGGAACGTTATGGTAAGAACATAACTTCTTTTTATATTTTATACTTTAATAGTTGCCTCTACTTTTAGATAAGCGTAATCTAATTAGCAAATGTATGTATAATAATGTATATCATTTAATGTTTGTTCATATACATTACTGAATGCCTTTTTAAAAATGTTTGTAGTGTATTAAGAGTTTTTTTTCTGCCTGAGCCTCCACTGATTAAACCCACTGGGTCAAACCCAGTAAAAAAAGGCAAAATAAATGAAATAAAATGTAAAATAACAGCACCACCAGATGAACTTTTAAGGCTACAGTCTTTGCTTTAACATGAAGCAATTATTTGAAATAGCAGTTCAATGACTTTAGTCTCATGTGTAATAAAATTATTCAAAAAATAAATTTATAAAAAAATAATTATGTGTTCTGACAAAGAAACAGCACTACAAATGTTACATATCTTGTCCTGGCAGACACAGCATGAATATTTGTTAATCAGGTAAGTCCACAAAGTTCCTTTTCAGGGACAATCCAGAAGCACTGTTTCCCAAGTGACTTGCTTAGAATCACACAGCAGGCAAATCAAAGCTAAAAGAATCAAACTTTGGACTCCAGGATACGGCTCATTAGCAGCTCATGCTTACATTATCACAAGGAATGTCATCCACAGCTGTACATAATATGTACTCTAGCAGAACAGAAGAAAATGTTGCCCTGTTTAATTAAACAACTTCTGGCAAGTCCCCCATGATGTACTAAATGCAGAACTGGTGAAGTTGAGCCTCTTTAAGCAGCAGACAAAATGACTGTCCAGCCTTGATTGTCATGGGATTTAGCAGTGATGCATGGTAAGGCTGCACTGCCCTTCCATACACAATAAACACACTAAAGCATTATTTTAATACAGCATATGTTGGCATGTATGCAAAATGATTTGCAGCATATCCAGGTGTGTTAGATTATGCTCATATGATGTTATATACCTGTAGCTCCAACATATCGAGTACAACTCCCTGTCATATCTGATACCTACTGTACTTTACTTACTTCCAGTGGTAATTTTAGTAAGAACTAGAAAGTGACAGGTGGAACAGTACTGTCATCAGTGTGACTGATGATCATGACAGCTTCAGTCCAGGCTAATAACTCACCTAGAAATATCCAACTGTCGTTCATAATGTAGTATGAGCCCTCAAGCATAAGTGTGTGTTAATGTCTGCAAACAAATAGTTGAAGAGGTAGCTAATTTTTGAAGCACTGTACATGCATGCATGTGTACTTATATTTTGCCATTCATCGTAATGCATGAAATTCAGCATACTCCTTGGGGTATTGATAAAGTTTGCTGATGTATTGGTGTTAATGAAAATGTGTGTGGATATCAGAAAAATATGTAAAATGCTGGCAAGTCACTAGCCCTGTTAGTTACACATATATAACAAATGTAGTGCATTTTTCTGATTCCTCATAGCACCTGTGCTAGTGATCTAATGATCCCAAGCAGAAGGCATTCATCCATTCCAACAGTATTAGTTAACATCAGAAAAGCATAAGAAACAATATCATTATAGGGCTGTCTGAGTTGGGGATTGCTGGTGGAAGGCTTATTTTGTGCTTTCTTGATTGGTAGTTAAACTTTTGTATCTTTGCTCGTATTTAAGCCTCGTTTTTGCGTGATGCTGATCTTCGGGCAGCGGCAGTTAGCAGTGCACTCTATAGACACAAAAAACTAGAGGATCAGTTTTCCCTAAACAGTTGCCAGTGAAATGCTTCCAAGCTTTTCTGCTGCTCTAGGAGCAACTCAGTTGTGCACTGAGCAGGATTGCCTTATTGATCAGCCTTAGACTACACAAAGTATAAATCCCTCTTGCAGTCTCGGCGTACCAACACAGTCCTGTCAAACTAACCTATTCTCTTTCCTAATAAAACATAAAGTAAGAGCCTGCACAGGCAGTTCTCTGGCCAGCTTGATAGAAATGGGCATCCTGAGACAATGTAGCAATTGTCTCATGCATACTGACAATCACTTACTCCTGAAACAAACACTTTATGTGACAGATGTAGTGACACTATGAAACTGGAGGCAAGACTCTCACATAAGGACAAATCAAATGCCAAACAGGTTGTCAGCACACACTTCCCACACTAAATAAGGACATGACACATAAACCCACATATGTGGAGGTACTCACTAGTAACTTACCAAAAGATAAGAGGCCTCCCAAGTGGAAACCACTTACACACATAACAATGCAGAAAAACAACCACAACACATAATAACACACACACACACCAGTGTCTCAACAGATAAAGCCATAAGGCAAACCACTCCATTGTAAAACACACGGATGCTCTCCTCACCAGGCAGGATAAGGAGTGGGTTATGGTTAGGTGTTTGTCAAGTGACAGGATCCAACAAGTCATTCAAGCACTCAAGTCACTCAACCACAAATACCAGTATGACTCCATCATAGTCCATGTGGGGGTGAATTAATTCAGACGTGTCTCACTGAACTGTATGAAGAGAGACATTACTGAGCTCTCAGATTATGTGTCACAGGCAGGTATAAGTCTAGTCTTAAGCAGCATTCTACCTTCCCCAAGGATGACACCACAATGCAAACAAAAAATTATTGACTTTAACAATTGACTTAGCTTCTGGTGTCAATCCAAGGGGATCCAATATCTGTCTGCCTGGGAAGACATGTTCAACAGGCCACGCTGTTTGCCAAAGATGGTCTACACCTATCTGCTCTAGGCTTTAATGATTAACTTTAACAATTGACTTAGCTTCTGGTGTCAGTCCAAGGGGATCCAATATCTGTCAGCCTGAGAAGACATGTTCAACAGGCCACACTGTTTGCCAAAGATGGCCTGCACCTGTCTGCTCTATGCTTTTGGATACTGTCAAAGGCATTAGCCACCTGCTCTAGGCTTTCAGATACTGTCAAAGGCATTAGCCACTCTTAAAAAAATTAAAATGTTGAACAATAGAAAAATCATTAAAAAATAATACACTAGTAGAATTTGAAGCATATGGGTGCATGTTCACTTTTACTCAATATATTCACAAATTGGTTGTTTGAGTAATTGATTAATTAAGTAATTAATCATGTAAATTTGATGTGGAGGTGTTATAAAAGGGGTGGTGTTGTGCATCACAAATGTATTCCTTGAGAAGGCGAAGGCCGAGGTACCAGAATTAAAGAAGATTATTTGCACCATCAACTGCTCGTGTTGTGTTCCAGTGTATTTTTATATTTGCTTCGCATGTATCGAGTTTTGTCAAACAGTATGACTCTCTTGAGCTATTCCATGTCCAATTAACTATAGGTAAAGCCCCCTAACACTTCATAGCAAGCTAGAGGTCGCACACCATGAAAGAGGAAAAGTATACCGCATACATGGACATATTCACTTGCCATACAGCCCAACACCTTACTCAGGGGTGATTTTAACTATCCTACCCTCAACTGGGAAACATACACGACCCGCAACATGCTGGCTCAAAGGTTCTTTGACTTTGCCAATGCAAATGCTCTGGAACAGCTAGTCAGCACATCCAAAAGAGGCTTAAATGTCCTGGACAAAGTACACACTAACATGGAAGAGTACTGCACCCCCCAACCTGTGTGATGTCCTCCCTGGTAAGATAGGACCATAAATCAGACTTGTTCAATGTAAATATAAGACCAGATACCCCATCAAGCACAAGAAAGCTTGTGAATTTTTCAAAGGCAAATTACCTCATACTAAGTAATGGTATAAGAAGTTTCAAAGTCCCCTCGAACACAGATAACATGGATTCCTATACAGAGGTATACACCAATGCCTTGTATAACCACTTAAGCAGTTGTTTAGAATGTGCTGTACCTAACTGGATTAAAACCAGGTCTTGCCAAAAAAAAAAAAAAAAAAAAAAAAAAAACAAGTCACCATGGTGGACACCTAGTATAGGCTATACAACAAGAGAAAGAAACTAATGTCCAAGAACAAGAGGGAAATGGCTCAGCAGAGGAAGAAATCCCTCTCTATTTTATTTATTTATTTTATTTTACATTTGTTGACCGGGCTAGTCTAGCTGGATATGTCCATTTTCAGTAGAGGCCCGGGGAGAAAAGCTCCACAAAAAGACAGTAGATACATCACTTGTTATACAAAAGGAAATATTTACAAATGTGCAGTTGTATATAATGAAATTCTTAAGCCAAATAAAGAAGTACAAATTGTTTTTTTTTTTTTTTTCCACTCTCAGTAAAATTGATCATTAGAGAATAGAATAACAAGAGAACTGTGGAAAGCAAGTGAAGATTAGAAGGTCAAGGAAATGGTAGTGGAGAGAAAAAAAGTTTAGTCAGGGTTAGTACAAAGGCAGAGCCATAGGGAATTAAGCAATGTTTTAAGATGCTTCTTGAAAGTATTTAAAGAGGTAATTGCGGTAATTTCACTTGGAAGCTTGTTCCAGGCAGGTGCAATACAGTTGGCGAACAAACTGTTCCCAGCTTTGTTGTTGGATTTATAGGAGTCCGCTAGAAGCTTGGTGGCAGAGCGTAAGGAAGAGATGTTTTTATAAGGAGTAATAAGAGAGCTAAGTATAGTAGTATTAGCAGGCTGATAGAAGATTTTGTGGGTGATGATTAGCTGCTGTAGTCATATTTGGTTTTGTAGCTCTAGCCAGCCTAGTTGTTTAAGATTAGAGCAATGATGGGTACGAAAAGGGGCTCCTGTTGCAAATCTGGCTATATTATTATATGCTGTTGCGAGTTTATTGAAATTAGATTTAGATAAGTTTGTAAAAATCGGTGAGGCATAAAGAAGGGTAGAGAGCAGGTGTGTTTGTGCTAAAGTACTTCTGGCTAAGGTTGTAAGATAGGGTTTAAGCCTATAGAGAGATCCAAGTTTCCTATTGACTGACTTGATGGTTAAGTTAATATGGGAATCAAAGTTGAGATTGTGGTCTATTGTGACACCAAGAAGTTTGGTGGTGGGGTCAGGGGATATTATAGTGCCATTGTTAGAAGTTATATTGAAGGAAAAAGAAGAAGACTTTTGTGTAGGTGTGAAGAGTAATAATTTAGTCTTTTTGGGATTCAGTAATAGGTAATATTGGTGGAACCAGTTTTCGGCTGCTGAGAAGACTTTTTGTGTAGTAGCCTGAAGCTCAGTTGGGGAGGGAGCTGAACATATCAGTGTAGAATCGTCTGCATATTGTATACAGATGGATTGTGGAATGGACTTATTTAGGTTGTTAATAAAAATAGAAAAGAGGAGAGGTCCCAGTATTGAGCCTTGTGGTACTCCTGTTGTGATAGGAAGAAGAGATGATAAGTGATTTTCCCATAGTACTGCTTGTTGTCGATTTTCTAAGTAGGAATTAAACCACTGGATAGCCTGAGAGTCTAAATTGAAGGATTTAAGGATATTTAGTAAGAGAGGATGGTTGACCATATCAAAGGCCTTGAGGTCTAAGAAAAGAACTGAGGAAAGTAGGTTATTATTCCGATTTTTATTAATATTGTCAGAGAATGACAAGAGAGCAGTGGTGGTACTGTGATGAGGTCTAAAATCATGTTGGCAATCTGCTAGGAGATTGTTTCGGAGGAGATGGTCAAGTAATTGCCTATGAACACATCTTTCCATGATTTTAGCTAGTGGAGAAAGTAAAGCTATGGGACGGAAGTTTGAGAGCTCGTTAGAGTTACCACCCTTGTGAAGTGGAATGATATGAGAGACCTTCCAGAGGGTAGGAATAGTACCTTCAGTGATGGTTCGGTTAATTAAAATGGAGATAGGAAAGGCAAGTGCTTTGGCTCCTATTTGTAGGTACTCAGCTGGGATAAGGTCAGCTGAGGGGTACAAAGTTTAAGCTTTGTAAGTAAAGTATAGATGAAATCTGTTGAGAGGTTGCAGTTTGAAAGAGGGGGGTTCATTGTTTAGGGAGAGAGGTACTTGAGTGGACTGAGGAGATAAGGTTGATGCCAGGGTAGTGACAGTGTCTGAGAAAAATGAGTTGAAAGTGTCAGCAATTTGCTTGGATGTAGTTTGAGTGAGGTTAGAAGGAGTGGGTGTTTTGGAATTGCCTGGGGGTAGAAGTTTGTTGATACCGGCCCAGAATTTCTGAGGATTTTGATGCTGTGTATGTTGGAATTTCCAGTAGTAATTTTTTTTATCTTGGAATATTAGTTGCTTTGTTTCATTTCTAAGTTGTTTAAAGATCAGGTGGTCAGCTAGGTTTTTGGTAGATCGCCATTTGTCCCAAGTCCTATTTCTAAGTAGCATTTTTTGTTTGGTTTCTTTAGATAGCCAAGGAGCAATATTTGCTTTGGTTTTTATTAATCTTGTGCGGGCATGGTGGTTGAGAATTTGGAGGAATTTGTTGTTAAAGTATAAAACAGCCTCATCAAGAGGTAAGTATTTTAGGGGAGACCAATTGCAAGCTTTGAGTTCTAGTTGGAAGTTGGCTTGCTTGAAATTAGTTTTGCTCCTGGTAGTTCTGAGTTGTATATTATTGGCAATAGGGCTTTTTAGTCTGTTGATGAAAGTGATTAGATGATCACTAATATTATCAGGTAGTGTTCCTGTGACATAAGTCATGGGGTTGCTATTAACTAGAATCCAGTCCAGGGTGCTCTGTTTAGAGCTGGTTTTATTAATTCTTTAAGGACGGTAATAGTTTGATTAAAGCCATAGAGGTTTATATGTGAAGTGGGTATTTGGGACATACAACAATTCCAATCAATATTAAAGTCTCCTAGCAGTATAATTTCCTGAGGGAAGGAGGTTGAGAGCCAGCTGAGAAGGTTTTCAAGGCTATTAATGTTGTTACCTGGTGGGATGTAACAGCAAATAATATAAATGGATTTATTTGTATTAATTTGTAATTTGGTGATTAAGATTTCAGTATTACTTAGTGCGGGTGGTTTGATATCTAGTAGGGTAACCAGTAGTTCAGTTTTGTAAAGTACAGCTACACCTCCACCCTTTTTGATATTACGGTCAGGTCTAATGATGTTATAACCTGATGGTAGTATGTCATTGTCCTTGGTGTTTGTCTTTAGCCAGGTTTCAGTTAGGCAAAGGATATCAAAGGAATATAGATCAAGGAGGTGACTGGCCTAGCTTAAGCAAACAAATTAGAGATCTTGTCAAGTCCTCCAAAGCTAATTATGAAGGAAAAATAGCCTACCTATCTAAGAATAATCACAAGGCATTCTTTAACTACATCCGAAATCTAAAAGGAAATACCGAGCTATGTCCTGAACTGGTTGTGGATGGCACCACCCATACTCCACCAGAGTAATAGCCAACCTGCTATCTCGCAGATTTGGAGCAAACTTCACCCCCCTGTCCCCTCCAGTCATCCTTCAAAGTATACCTGCCACCATTCCTCAGCCTATTATCTCAGGAGAGCAGGTAAACTTGGCACTCGCCAAGGCTAAAACATGGCATCAATGAGACCAAACAACATCCCAGGCTGCCTTTTAAACAACTTAAAACATGACCTAGCAGACCCACTTGGATCCCTATTTAACCACAGCTTGCAAACTGGCTATGTTCCAGCAGAATGGATAACAGCAACATAATCCTTCTGCGTAAAGGGGGGGGGGGGGCATCAACCGACCACCCGTAAGCTTAACTGGCCTCATTTGCAAGGCCATTGAAAGAATCATTATGGACCTTATTAACAAGGACATAGGCAATCTCCAAACTCTGGACACAACCCAGTTCGGATTCGTTAAAGGTAGATCATGCCTGTTAAATATGGCTGACTTCTTCAAAAAAGTCACCAAGGCCCTGGACAAAGGAAAGGCAGTGCATACCACCTATCTTGGCCTAGCAAGGCATTTGACACAATCACCATTCAGGTACTACAGAGAAACTCTTCCAGCTGGGAATTAACCCCTACATTACTAGATGGGTAGCCAACTGGCCCAACAACAGGACACAAATTGTCAAAGTGGATGACTTCATCTCTAGCAAAAGGCCAGTCACCAGTGACGTACAACACAGTTCTGTGCTGGGTCCCTTACTGTTTGGAATTTTTTTTCAGAAATCCAGACAAACTTGGATGGCCTGTGGCTGACCAAGTTATCTGACGATTGCAAATTGGGAGCAGTCATTGAGCTCCCCAACAATGTTAATATACTGCAGACAGGGTTAACACAGACAAATAACTGATGTCAAAGCCACAGATTAAATCTAAATACAAAAAAATGCATTATTATTCCCTTTGGGAAAGCTGACATCCAAGGTAATTACATTATAGATGGCACCCACTAAGTGTAGACCCAGTGGTACGTAATCTGGGTACTAAGGTTGATAGCAATTTGAACTTTGACCACCACACATCCACAGTAGCAAGAAAATCCTTCTGTGTGGCACATCTTATAAGTAAAGGTATTGCATCTAGATCTAAGGATGTTATAATTCCATTATACATGGCTCTCATCAGACCCATACTTGAGTACAATGCCCCCTTTTGCATGTACCTCACCAGGCACCTGCAACAACTAGAAAGACAAAAGAGGTTTATCTTAACAGGGTGCACAAAACAAGTTTATGCAGAAAGGCTGAAAGCCCTGTCACTGAATTTTTTCTCCTACAGGTTGCTAAGAGGTGACCTGTGCCTGGTTTACAGGGAAATCTCTGACCCTGCCCTGATGGAAATGCTACACATATGTAAATCAAACTGCAGGAGGGTTACTGGCTCCAGGGATCTTAACCTAGCCTCTGACATGAACAGGTCATGCAGGAGAAATTGATACATCTCCCAGGGACTGCTACTTCTCTAGAGTAAGCTTCCAATTCACTTGAAAAAGAGCCTCTCCCTGACCCTCTTCAAGTGCAACCTAGATCAATGGATGGGTGATTGCAAATTCATTCCTGGTGTGGTACTCCTGTCCCTCCTGAACAGAGGAAGTAGGTATTAACTACCATAGCCCCTCACCTCTGTGAACTTCACTCACCTATCAACAACTGGGGCAATTTGGGGTAAATATGGCTAGGCTTGTAAGGGCTGTAAGTCTGTTAGTCTAGTAACCTTCTATGAACCTATAAACCTATTACTTGCAGGTAAGAATTTGTACAGGTTGTGGGTAGTAGGTTAATTATCAGAACCGATGTATCTGCCTTGTTAATTCTCATGTATTAATTTGACCCTACACTGTTCTGCTGCTAGCTGTATATGTGGTTCCTGATAGTTTCTCCATACACTAAATGTTGCTGTTTTGATAACTCCACTAAGCTAGCTGCATCCACAGGCAAGAAAAACAAGCAAATTTATACCCATCATGAATACGAAGCCCTGTGGACACTGTAATCATTGTGGACTAATAGACACTAGGACTTCGTTTGTTCACCCTGTTACTAATTATGAATTTAAACTTCGTACTGGTACTAATTGTATGAGTTCCAACATTGTTTATTTGGCTAGATGTACTGCCTGTACATCGTTTTATATTGGTAAAACGAATAGAACCCTAAAAGAACGGATTAGGGAACACACATACCAGATTAGGATAGGCAGTAACACGAATGCACTAGCCCGACACGTTGGATCAACAAGCCCACAGCACATGTTCTTGTTTTGTGCTTTAGAAGTGACTACTTTGAGTTCAAGGGGAGGAGATCTTATTAATTTTACTTTAGAGAAGGAAATGAATTGGATCATCAGGTGCAGGGCAGATAAGCCTCCGGGGCTTAATGAGAAAGTGAATATCGCCCCTGCCCTGAGAAAGAGAAGATGTTATAGACCATAATGATGTGTTTTTATGATACATCTATGCTTATATTTATGTAACTTTTATATCTATTTTGTATTTGTCATGAGTTTTTATCCATAGCGCTTGAATGCCCCATTAGTTTTAATCAATATATAAATGTTTTGTAGCATGTGCAGTTTTTAACATGTGATTATCATTTGACCTATCATGAGCACTTTCTATGTATTTAAATTGAGTGTGTGCTCTGCATTCTTATACTGTCTGAAGAAGTCTACGGGTGAAAGCGCTAACAGTTTTTGTCATTAAACAGTTTAATTCTTAATTCTTGACTTTTCTGCAGTCCTTGGTGGATTACATCATTGAATTGGTGGACATTATCTTGTGGAATAATTTCTTTGTGTTCATCCAGCCGTTTTGACCCAGCGCATGGTAGCGTTTACTGTTCACTTGAAAAAGAGCCTCTCCCTGACCCTCTTCAAGTGCAACCTAGATCAATGGATGGGTGATTGCAAATTCATTCCTGGTGTGGTACTCCTGTCCCTCCTGAACAGAGGAAGTAGGTATTAACTACCATAGCCCCTCACCTCTGTGAACTTCACTCACCTATCAACAACTGGGGCAATTTGGGGTAAATATGGCTAGGCTTGTAAGGGCTGTAAGTCTGTTAGTCTAGTAACCTTCTATGAACCTATAAACCTATTACTTGCAGGTAAGAATTTGTACAGGTTGTGGGTAGTAGGTTAATTATCAGAACCGATGTATCTGCCTTGTTAATTCTCATGTATTAATTTGACCCTACACTGTTCTGCTGCTAGCTGTATATGTGGTTCCTGATAGTTTCTCCATACCCTAAATGTTGCTGTTTTGATAACTCCACTAAGCTAGCTGCATCCACAGGCAAGAAAAACAAAGGGTAAGTGGTGAAAAACTTGTGGTTTTAGCCATCTGAATAGCTTATTCATTCCTCCATAAATAAAAGGTTCACTTGTTATCTCTAAATAATAATTAACTGTAGTACACCAGAGAAACAGTCATCACAGAAATTTATTGACTGAATGAATTGCACAGAAAGTTCACTCTCAGGGGCTGCAATGCAGAAAAGTGCACAGTTTTTAACTGTGTCCATCAGCAGGAGCGTACCCATTGTTATCATGTTCTTTCTTTATGGTTCTGGCCCTCACATGCTCTTTTGATACTTTTCAGCAATCATTCAATATCATAGACTGTTACTAGGCTAACGACCCAAGGGGCCTTTCTAAGCCTAGCCAAGTTTTCCCAAAAACGTAATGATGCCGTGCATCCAAACAGGACATTGAGGGCCAGGCATTTATAATCTACCTCTGTCCATAAGGAACATGGGTGCCAGGCCCAGTGTAAATTCCCTGTTCCCTATGCACTTGTCTAGGTTGTGCTTAAACTAGGTAATAGATAAACTCAGCTTTACGTGGATGGGAAGCTTGTTCCATAGGAGGGGCAGTCTCTGGGACACATACTGTCTCTCCAGCATGCTGTCTTTATGTCACAGACAAAATTCAGGTCCCTAGACCTAGTATTTCTGGTACTCTTTGATGTACAAATATGTAGGAGATTCATAAGTGTGGGGTATGTGGATGCTTTGTAAGCCAGGCATGAACATCCCTCAGCAATCTGTAGGAGACTGAGTAGAGGGAAAGGGCTTTAGGGCATTCTGCATAAGGCAGGTTTGTTACACCTTGTATTCTTTTTGTAAGGAACCTTTGAGGTCACTCTAGTTGCTGCATATGCATGGTCAGGTACATACCAAAGGAAGCACTGTACTCTATGACTGGTGTGATAAGGACAGAGTACAGTGGGATAATGACGTCTTTGGACCTAGACGCCATGCTGTTACTTATAAGGTGCAGAACATAAAAGGATTTCCTCATCACTGAGGCCACGTGGTGGTTGAAGGTAAGGTTAATTTTCTATGTGAGTACCCAGATCCCTGACCACTGGGTCGACTCTTAGGGGTGTATTATCAACATGGTAGTTAGATGGGATGGTTGATTTCCCAAATGCTATAATTATGCATTTCTTAGCACTGAGTTTAAGATCATGGCTTTGGCATAATTTATTAATGAGAGATAGACCTTCTTGAAGAATGCTAGTGTCTGCAATGGAGTTGATGATAACCCCCAGCTTGCGATCATCTGCAAACTTAGTCATCCATAAACATTCAGCATTTGCTACCATTTCAGACAAATAGATGCCAAAATGGAGCGGGCCCAGTACTGAACCTTGTAGGACTCCAATAGTGTCTGGCCTCTTGGTGGAAGTGGCATCACCTATTTTGACCTCCTGGGTCCTATCAGTGAGCCAGTTGGCTATCCAGTGGGTGATAAAGGGTTTATTCCTAAATTAGTGAGTTTGTCTATAATGCCTGAGTGCCTTATTGTATCAAAAGACTTGGTCAGGTCGAGGGAAGCTTTGTGCACAGTCCTACGTTCATCCAGTGCTTTGGTGAACCTCTCAAAAAAGTCCACCAGTTTTAATAGGCATGACCTTCCTTTAACAAAGCTGAACTGTGATGGATCCAGCATTTGCAGATTACCTATTTTCTCATTCATCATGTCCATAATTATTCTTTCCCTGGCCTTACATATGAGGCTGGTAACACTTATGGGCCCTGTGGTTACCCAGATCAGTGACTGGATCTTCTTTGTGCAGGGGAATGACTGTAGCCATCTTCCATTCCTTGGACATAAAACCTGACTGAAGGCTTCAGTTGAAAAGTGATTCCAGTGGACCCCTGTGGTCATGTTTTATGCTATTTATTAAACATCCTGGGATGTTATCCAGGCCCATCAATGCAGTGCTTTTGGCCTTGGAAAGTGCATTAATGACCTGTTCTCTAGTAATGGTTGGGAGGATGTGTTATGTGATATTTTCTTTGGAAAACAATCAAGGGGCAACTGTGCTAGCAATGACTGTGTAGCCAACCAGCAAAACCATAATGTGTGACACACACACACACACACACACACACACACACACACACACACACACACACAAATGGAATCAATAAAGGAATAGTTGGAGTCTATATATGATTTGAAAGGGTCCCTTATGCTTGAAGTGTAGCCAGCCCTGCTGTAATCCTGCAGTATAGCTTCAGTTTGTAAGTAGTCACCCTTGTGTCTGCCTTTTTATTTAGAAATGCTGTGCTCCGATGTTAATGTCATAAACATCTGCATTTAACAACTGATCTGGTTTAACTCCTCTGCTTCCCAGCCCACACCCACAGTACCCTCTCCCTTCACATATTACACAGACACCTTTTTTTCATGTTTTTGAATCCATGAACTGCTCTAATATTAATCACATTAAATCAAATGAATTAAAGCATATTTCAGTAACAGAAAATCAGGGTCTCAAATTGTGACCTAATATGTATATTCCCTCTTTGGTTCCTATGCTTGAAGTTTTGTTTCTTGCACTTTCCTGAATTTTCTTTGCTCATTGATTACAAAGTCCTACCTGCCCTACATTACAGTGGTATACCAGTAACTAATTTAACAGTGTGTGTTTAAGTAATCATACAGCTCTCTTTGTAATTGCATTGTTCTGTAACAAGTCAGCAATGCTTTCCAATGAGCTAATAAATGTGTTACTTACAGTAATCCTTACCTCCCTCTCTCTTACTGAACCTTCTTGCTCTTGCCTAGACCTTCTTTCAGGTAGAAATGACTTGTTTAAAGTGAAGCACATATTACTTTGCTTGCTGATTTAGTTTCTATTTTTTGGTGTGTGTGTGTTCCCCCCATATCTGCTGAACATCTGGATGAAAACCTTCCCTATATTAATTCCTTAAGATGTACCAAGAAAGGACCACAAATCTTTAGAGCGTTATCCCTATCCATAATGCTCCTCTCGATTTTGGCCCAGATATTGTTTGCCGCTTCCCGTGTCAGACGCATTGCCAAAGCTCT
Source organism: Protopterus annectens (assembly GCF_019279795.1). Taxonomy (NCBI): domain Eukaryota; kingdom Metazoa; phylum Chordata; order Ceratodontiformes; family Protopteridae; genus Protopterus; species Protopterus annectens. Next base: position 99,117,929 of record NC_056739.1, on the reverse strand, counting down.
CGAGTTAAGTACATTTATACTTTAAAATTTCTTTACTTATTTAGCGATCATAGTACATTTTTCACTCTGTTAGTTTTTCTATATGACCTTAGCAAGTTCCTACCTTATATTTTCCTTTTTTGCTCCTCTCTGTTTCACTCTTACACTTCGGTATAATCTTTGCTACCATAGTTGGTAGACTTTCTTTGAATTCCTGCTTTCCAGCTTTAAAAAACCTCTGAGACACTTCTTGTTACCTTTACTGTGGGTTTGTTTTGTACCTTTGGGTATTCTGGGTCTACCATTGCTGGTAGCACTTTACTGCAATTTTTCTCTCTCAATCTTCCAATTTTTCTTGTGTGTTGTTTGTTTTCCCGCCTATCCATATGGCTGATAAAGGAAAAGGCACTTCTGGCTTCAAGAAGTACCACAAGTGCAATAGAAAAATGCCTAACTCTGATCGTCATTCATTATGTGTATATTGCTTAGGCTTGTTACATTTACAAGAAGACTGTTCAATCTGCCATGGATTTGGTCACTGAGCCTTAGTAGAAAGAAAAAACAAATTACTTCTGAAAGGCATGCTTATGTCTTCTTTTGAAGAGGCCTTATCTGGTTCCAAATGTAAGATGGACCCTTCTTCTTCTTCCTCCTCATCATCCAGAACAGATAAGCATAAAAAGAGAAGTCACTCGGCACTGACTTCCCCTTTGGCCCCAGTGACTAAGAAACCTAAAATGTTGGTTCCAGAAAAGACTATGGAACCGAAACCTTGGTTCTGAGACCACCTGCATCTTTGACACTGGAGCAGACACTACAGAAAACAGACAAGACTTCGGAACCAACAAGCGTGGTTCCGTCTTTCTTCCTGGCACTGACACCTATGGTTTCAACAATAATTCTTGAAGAACCAGAATTAGTGCTTCCTAGAATGGTCTATTCTCCATCTATAGATCTCTTTGCAGGACAAATGCCCAGCCCTTTTCTGGAGAGACCTAACTCTCTGTCCACCCAATCAGTTTGCCTATCAGAATCAGACGTGCCGAGGCTAGTGGATCATCTCCTTGTGGTGACAAGATGGGCTTCTGTGTCCTTTGTTCTGACTACCTCCAGTTCTGGAATTCCCTTCTCCACGACTCCACTGAATCTTTCTCCTCTGACCCTGTCTGTGCCTTTCTGATCCCTCTGGCACTGACTGTCTCAGCCCCAGCTAGATCTTTTTCTCTGGGGTGGACTACTACCCTGAGTTTATTGGTCCTCTTGGAAATGGAGAGCTCCTGAGGTGGGAGCTTAGCTGTTGGCTCCAAGGGGCAGGTTTTGACTCCAGATTTTTTTAGCTGTCCATGCACCTTGGGGCCTTGATACATGTGAACTTCACTCTGGCTGCAGTGTCAAAGCCAGTCTCCTCAGAGCAGGGAGTGACCACAGTACCAAGGCAGTCATTCTCAGTTTCGGGCTCCCTTCCCTCTTCCGGGGGGGGGGGACCTGCCTTCCAGGCAATGGAGAGGGCTTTGTCCTTGATGGGCACGAGTCATCTGCTCCCCCAGTTGGAGTTAATCCCTGATCCTTCCTCTCACTCTGACTCTCAACCAGCCTCTCCATTGAAACAACAAGTACCAAAACTGCAGGAAACACCTGTTGATGTTCTATCCTCTTTTGATACTTATTCAGATTTTCCCACTGAAGAGGTTCCTCAGAAGAGAAAGTGCAAGGGGAAGCATTTGGATTCCCCAGAAGAATCCATCACTAAAGACACTGAATATGATGTAGGGGAAGGTTTCCCTAGGTCACCCCCCTGAAGATGTCTCATTTGGAGATATTCTTGAGATCCTTAAACAGAGGGGTGGCTGGATGTCCCAACATCCTTCCCCAGAGAAGTGTACCTGCAAGCTTTTGGCTCTCACCCATCTACTTCTTGGGTAACTCTGCCTGCTATTGACCTCATCAAGTTGATCATGCAGTGGGCACGGAAGGCTCAGGATTCCATTGAGCCAATCCATAAGAGGCTGGATAAAATTCTCTCAGCTCCTGAAGATTTTCTTGGGCTAAAGGGTTAGCAGTAGATGCCTTGGTGGTTGTGGCATCCACAAAGAAAGAACTGTCTGAAGAGAGTTCCACTGTCCATCTCCCCCAGTCGAGATTCTCAGGCGATGGATAGGTTTGGGAAGTGGATATACGCTTCATCAACCTTTGCCTTATCATATTTGAAATTTATGGCACACCTCACAAGACTCCAAAGGGATCTGATTAAGGAGTTATCCAATACCTTTGTAGGAGCTATATCTGAAGAACTCCTTGCTTCTCAGTTGGCCACCCTCAAGTCCATATCCAATTCATCCATGAGGTTCAAAGTGCATGCATCTGAGGGGACGACCGGTGCAGCAGGTTAAGGTGTAGCCATGAGGAGACATGCCTGAATGCACTTATGCAAATTTGCAGAGCCATTCAAGCCTTCATTCATTAATGCACATTTTGATGGATCGTCCCTTTTTGACCCAAAAGTTGAGAGACTTTGTCCAGGTGTGAGAAAGATGGGAAGACCCTTTCTGCAGTGGGTGTATGTTTCTCTACTTCCCAGTGATCCTTCTCCAGGAACCAGAGAAGTGGAAAATATGGATCCAAAAATCCCAAGGGCTTTTCCAGGATGCACATGGTAGCAGCTCCCCCAGGGGCAGAGGGGAGAGCTTTAATGGAAGACCCTGGCCACACAGCAGAGGTTGCCCACAAAAATCAGGGTTCCAGAAATTATTTCTCTGCCAGACCTTACCAGTGTTCCTGCCTCTGGAAGCAGTCAGGGGACACTTATCATTGCACCAACACACCTGGCTACAGATAACTATAGATGTTTTGGTGCAAAGGATTATCACCAGAGGATACACCATTCCCTTCCCCTTCCCAAGAAATTCAAAAGAATCCCTCATGTTCCAGCTGGTCAGAGGGAACCAGCAGTTCAAGAAATCAAAAAACTGCTAGAAAAAAAGAGTCATCCAACAGGTCCCCCCAGACCAGAAAGAATCTGGAATTTACTCAAGATTTGTTTTAATGCCAAAGAAGATAGGACTGGAGACCAGTTTTGGATCACAGTGTTTTGAACAAATCCATTTGACAAAATTCTGGATGGTCATGGTTCAGTCCATCCTTCCCTTTTTAGGGAAAGACGATTGGATCTGCTCAACAGATCTCCAGAACATGTATTACCACATCAAAATGGACAAGCGCTCCAGGAGAGTCCTCCTCTTCCAGCTGGGAGTCAGTTACTACCAATTCAGAGTCCTGCACTTTGGCCTCACCACAGCCCTCAGGGTGTTCAGCAAATGCATGCACTTGAGACTATGGGGACACTGAGTATTTCCTTATTTGGATGACTGTCTCATCACCGCTCCCACCAAGCATCTCTTAGAAAAGTCAAGACACTTTGTCCTTCGCACTTGATCTTACCTTTGGATCAAAATAAACCATGAGAAGTCTCAACTGGTCCCAATGCAAAATTTGGAATTTATAGGGGCATATTTGAATACAAACACTTGCATAGCTTCCCTTCCCTTCCCCTGTCTAGAAAAGATCAGACTTCAGGTCAGGAAAATCATCATCAGCAAGACAGTAGTCACACGCCTGGTCCTGCAGGCCTTAGGTTCTGTGACAGTGGTCCAAGAAGAAGCTGCACGTAAGACCCTTGCACGGCTGAATAAGAAACATACAAATGAACAAAAAACGCCAGCAAGTGGTGGAAACAGCCAACTTTGAATAATTTATTAATCACATAGGGTAAAAAAACCCTGCCAAACAGTTATCCAAACCGGTTTCGGCAAACACAAAGCCTTCTTCAGTGGATATCAAAAAGTAAAGGCAAATAAATCCAAGGTATATATATACACAGTAAATGCATTAGTGAGAACCAATGAAAACAAGCAAGATCTAATTCAAAATTGGTCATTAAGACCAGGTACAAATAAGGCTCCAAGTTTTACAATCCACTTTCTTTCCTTAAAGTTGAGTATTTCATGCCATTTATGTTTCTCTCTGCATATACCTTTAATACAGTCAATAATGACAAAATTAAAAATAGCTGATGTGTGTTTTAAACAATGTCTATATAAAGCATTATTATGACGTTTGTTCTTAATATCACTTAGATGTTCCCCAATTCTTAGACGAAAGGCCCTAGAAGTTTGGCCCACATAAAAAGCAGAGCAACTGCAAGTCACCAAATAGATAACCCATTGATTGCTGCAGTTAGCCCAAAACTTGATGTCAAAAATCTCAGAAGTGTTTTTGCTACTAAATTCACAGGTCTTCAAAACACGTACACAATATGAACAGTGACCACAGGGAAAACATCCCAGAACTGGTCCTCCTGTAAGGGATAACTGAGTATGACGGATCGGTTCAGAAGAAGTTTTTTTATAGTGACTTAACATAGAGCCTACCGTGCGTCCCCTTCTGAATGAAAAGGAACATCTATCTCCAAGAAAAGACTTAAGTTTCTCATCTGCCATCAAAATATTCCAATGTCTATTTACAATACTCATGAAACCCCTAGAATTGCGTCCATAAGTAGTGACCAGCCGTATGGGCTGTTGGATAGTATCCTGATGTTTGTCTTTATAACATAACAAATCCTGTCGATGAAAATTAGAAGCCCAATTTTTAGCCATATGAACTGTACCTGGACGGTAACCTCTCTCAATAAATCTGCAGGTGAGATCATCTCTAATAGTTACATAGGACTGTTGGCTAGAACAAATCCTTCTGGCTCTCAAAAATTGAGATTTAGGTATATTTTGGATGATATGTTGTGGGTGGAAGCTGGTAGCATGTAATAAAGAGTTATATTGAGGGAATTTTCTAAATAGGGTAGTGGATAAAGTATTATCCTCATTCCTAAACACCTCCACGTCCAGGAATAAAATCCTGGATCTATGGGAGGTCATTTTAAATTCTATTCCCCATATATTGTCATTAAGATAATCAAGAAACTCTTTAAGATAACTCTCATCAGCCTTCCACCAACCAACAATCATCCAAATAATAACGCCAGATGTCCATCTCACACATGTAAATGTTGTGGCTGGAGTCAAAAATCATGATCTCCTCTATATATGCCATAAAAAGATCGGCATAGATGGGTGCAAAAGATGCACCCATCGCCAGTCTTTAGATTGCCAAAAACATTGATTTTTATAATAAAAAACATTGCTGGTCAACACATATTCAGTCAAACATACCAAAAAGGTATTAAATCCAGGTAGATAAAGACCAGATCTAGATAGCCAATAGTCCAAAGCCTGTAGGACTGCCCAATGAGGTATGTTGGTATAGAGAGAGGTGATGTCCAGAGTACATAATAACCAATGTGGTTCAAGTTGTGTGTCATTAATTATCTCCAGAAACTGAGTGGTGTCTTGGATCCTAGCTCTAATAAATCGGAGCAGTGGTTTTAAATAATAAGTGAGATATTCAGACAGTGGTTCTGTAAGGGACCCATGTCCAGACACAATCGGTCGACCTGGGGGATTGGTGGCATGTTTGTGTATCTTAGGCAACAAATAAAAATATTGTTGCCTGGGGCATGAAACCATCAACTGATTTTTAATGGTCTGTGTAATGATACCCTCTTCTACAGCTTGAGTCAAAAATTGACCAATTTTTAGTTGGAAATGAGAAGATGGGTCCGAAGGCATATACATATAGTACTGTCTATCCCCCAGTTGTCTCATAGCCTCTTTATCATAAGATGCCATGTCTTGAACCACCACGCCCACCTTTATCAGCTTGAGTGATAACCAGTTCTTTTCATTCATCAACGATCCAGACACTGTACCTCATCCTTGGACAAATTATTGTAAGATACTGAAAATCCCTCAGAAAACAGTGTATATCCTTTAATACATTCTTTTGAAAAACATCTACCATGTGTGTCATGGGTGGATTAAAGGTAGATTTTTAAACCTAAATTCCTGAGGTGCACATTTATCCTCATCATAAAACAATTTCAAATTTAACAAACGGCAAAAATTGGCCACATCTTGAGCTAACAAATATTCAGAAACAAAAAAACCGGGAACAAAATTTAACCCTTTATTAAGCAACATAATCTGTGTACTCGTTAGCTCAACTGAAGAAATATTATAGACATTGGAATTATTAATCAGTGTTCTATCATCATTTTGAGAAGGGACTCCAAACCCTGTTTGGGTTTGTCTCTTTTGATGTTTCCACCCCCCTCGTCTGTATCTGAAACCAGAGGGTGGGGAAAATGTTTCCTTTTAGCATTAGGTGAAACATCAGTATGACTAACCTCATGTTCTTCGTGTTAGAGTATCCTCCCCAGAAGTCAAACTAGAAGAGTCTTTTGACTTCTGGGGAGGATACTTCCTCGAACACGGAAGGGGAACATGAGGTTAGTCATACTGATGTTTCACCTAATGCTAAAAGGAAAAATTTTCCCCACCCTCTGGTTTCAGATACAGACGAGGGGGGCGGAAACATCAAAAGAGACAAACCCAAACAGGGTTTGGAGTCCCTTCTCAAAATGATGATAGAACACTGATTAATAATTCCAATGTCTATAATATTTCTTCAGTTGAGCTAACGAGTACACAGATTATGTTGCTTAATAAAGGGTTAAATTTTGTTCCCGTTTTTTTTGTTTCTGAATATTTGTTAGCTCAAGATGTGGCCAATTTTTGCCGTTTGTTAAATTTGAAATTGTTTTATGATGAGGATAAATGTGGTGCACCTCAGGAATTTAGGTTTAAAAAATCTACCTTTAATCCACCCATGACACACATGGTAGATGTTTTTCAAAAGAATGTATTAAAGGATATACACTGTTTTCTGAGGGATTTTTCAGTATCTTACAATAATTTGTCCAAGGATGAGGTACAGTGTCTGGATCAGTTGATGAATGAAAAGAACTTGGTTATCACTCAAGCTGATAAAGGTGGGGCGGTGGTGGTTCAAGACATGGCATCTTATGATAAAGAGGCTATGAGACAACTGGGGGATAGACAGTACTATATGTATATGCCTTTGGACCCATCTTCTCATTTCCAACTAAAAATTGGTCAATTTTTGACTCAAGCTGTAGAAGAGGGTATCATTACACAGACCATTAAAAATCAGTTGATGGTTTCATGCCCCAGGCAACAATATTTTTATTTGTTGCCTAAGATACACAAACATGCCACCAATCCCCCAGGTCGACCGATTGTGTCTGGACATGGGTCCCTTACGGAACCACTGTCTGAATATCTCACTTATTATTTAAAACCACTGCTCCGATTTATTAGAGCTAGGATCCAAGACACCACTCAGTTTCTGGAGATAATTAATGACACACAACTTGAACCACATTGGTTATTATGTACTCTGGACATCACCTCTCTCTATACCAACATACCTCATTGGGCAGGCCTACAGGCTTTGGACTATTGGCTATCTAGATCTGGTCTTTATCTACCTGGATTTAATACATTTTTGGTATGTTTGACAGAATATGTGTTGACCAGCAATGTTTTTTATTATAAAAATCAATGGTTTTGGCAATCTAAAGGAACAGCGATGGGTGCATCTTTTGCACCCATCTATGCCGATCTTTTCATGGCATATATAGAGGAGATCATGATTTTTGACTCCAGCCACAACATTTACATGTGTGAGATGGACATCTGGCGTTATTATTTGGATGATTGTTGGTTGGTGTGGAAGGCTGATGAGAGTTATCTTAAAGAGTTTCTTGATTATCTTAATGACAATATATGGGGAATAGAATTTAAAATGACCTCCCATAGATCCAGGATTTTATTCCTGGACGTGGAGGTGTTTAGGAATGAGGATAATACTTTATCCACTACCCTATTTAGAAAATTCCCTCAATATAACTCTTTATTACATGCTACCAGCTTCCACCCACAACATATCATCCAAAATATACCTAAATCTCAATTTTTGAGAGCCAGAAGGATTTGTTCTAGCCAACAGTCCTATGTAACTATTAGAGATGATCTCACCTGCAGATTTATTGAGAGAGGTTACCGTCCAGGTACAGTTCATATGGCTAAAAATTGGGCTTCTAATTTTCATCGACAGGATTTGTTATGTTATAAAGACAAACATCAGGATACTATCCAACAGCCCATACGGCTGGTCACTACTTATGGACGCAATTCTAGGGGTTTCATGAGTATTGTAAATAGACATTGGAATATTTTGATGGCAGATGAGAAACTTAAGTCTTTTCTTGGAGATAGATGTTCCTTTTCATTCAGAAGGGGACGCACGGTAGGCTCTATGTTAAGTCACTAATAAAAACTTCTTCTGAACCGATCCGTCATACTCAGTTATCCCTTACAGGAGGACCAGTTCTAGGATGTTTTCCCTGTGGTCACTGTTCATATTGTGTACGTGTTTTGAAGACCTGTGAATTTAGTAGCAAAAACACTTCTGAGATTTTTGAAATCAAGTTTTGGGCTAACTGCAGCACCGAATGGGTTATCTATTTGGTGACTTGCAGTTGCTCTGCTTTTTATGTGGGCCAAACTTCTAGGGCCTTTCGTCTAAGAATTGGGGAACATCTAAGTGATATTAAGAACAAACGTCATAATAATGCTTTATATAGACATTGTTTAAAACACACATCAGCTATTTTTAATTTTGTCATTATTGACTGTATTAAAGGTATATGCAGAGAGAAACATAAATGGCATGAAATACTCAACTTTAAGGAAAGAAAGTGGATTGTAAAACTTGGAGCCTTATTTGTACCTGGTCTTAATGACCAATTTTGAATTAGATCTTGCTTGTTTTCATTGGTTCTCACTAATGCATTTACTGTGTATATATATACCTTGGATTTATTTGCCTTTACTTTTTGATATCCACTGAAGAAGGCTTTGTGTTTGCCGAAACCGGTTTGGATAACTGTTTGGCAGGGTTTTTTTTTACCCTATGTGATTAATAAATTATTCAAAGTTGGCTGTTTCCACCACTTGCTGGCGTTTTTTGTTCATCTGTGGCAGTGACCATTACTTTAGTATCTCTAGCATGATTCTGCATGCGGATTCTACAATGGGTTCTAGCATCCAGATGGTCCATTCTTTATCAGCCAATGCTGCATCATATTTTGGTAACCAACTGTTGCAAAAAAGGATCTTCTCTGGTGGATTCACTCTGAAAAGATTCTTGTGGGGATGACCTTTCATCTCACCTCAGCCCCAGGCCATAATAACCATGGACACCTCCCAGATTGGGTGGGGGGGGGGGCATTATCTGGGCAAGACAGTCCAAGGCACTTCATCACTCACAGAGGCCAGCTTTCATAACAATGTTCCAGAGATGAGAGCACTGCTGTTAGCACTGCAGGCCTTTCAAGCTGTTCTCCCTCCAGGGAAAATTGCGATCCAGACAGACAACATGTCAGTGGTCTGGTACATCAAGAAATGGAGGAACCAAGACATTTAAGCACCAAGAATGTCTGTATTAGAATTATTAGAAAATACCAGATTAGTCAGTGAGGTGAGTCATCATATAAACACAAAAAATACCAGACTGATCAATGAGTCATCATGCAAACATAGTCCTGAGACCTGCTATAAGAATATTGTATATGCACACCTTTACATTGTTGTGACACCTTGGTTCACTGCAAACACTGAGCCCCTCTAATTCACAGGCACTGAGACTGCTGACTTTTCTTGTGCCATATGTAGCACACGCATAGAGAACAGTGACTGCTATGTGGTATTCATGCCAAGGCACAGATGCCAGAACATCTAAACTCAAAGAGTCTCACCTGCCTCAGCATCCCCTCCCTAACTTAGGTGGCCTTATATATCAATACTAGGTGGTCCTACAACAACTGCAACCCAGTCATGTTCATAAATGTGTGACAATTAGCAGCTTTCAAATGTACCTAGGATCCACCTCCCACCACTGAGCCTTTGGGTACTCATCTATGTGCTCTACATTAAGCTCATAGTCACCAAAGCACAATGCTATTCATACTCAAAAACTGTACTGTGTACTAGGAAAAAATGAAAGTATACTAGTATGGAACAGACATGAAAATAACTATAAATGCCAGCTCTGTCAAACATCAAACATAAACGCTGTGAAATCTCTCACTTATTCATATCAAAAGAAAAAAAATATAACTATAATATGGCTTAAGCTTGCTGTTTTCACCTTTGCCCTGTCCCTTTACTACTCTTTGAAGATTTATATTAAAACCCGGCCCAATCCGAAACACTACTATTAATGCAACTACTGATGTATGGACGCAAGCTAAGGGCTTAAAATGGTCCACATTAATGCTAGAAATCTTCTTCTTCTTCTTCTTTTTGCTTTTTACTGGTTAGGGGTCGCCACAGCGGATCACCTGTCTGCTCATGACTGACAGTGGAGTTTTACAGTGTCGAGTTGCCAGCCTGGCACCCATCCTTCCACAGAAAGCACACACACACACGCACGCACTCACATCTAGGGCCAATTTAGAATGTCCAATCTGTCTACAGCATGTCTTTGGGATGTGGGAAGAAACCAGAACACCCAGAGGAAACTCACGCGACCACAGGGAGGACATGCAGACTCCGCACAAAAGGCACCCCAGCCGAGGATTGAACCAGAGAACCTCTTGCTTTGAGGTGGCAACACTAACCGCTGCACCATCGCGGACGCCCCAATAAAAATAACTAATTCAATATTTTACATGCCTGACTTTCCATTTACCTGCCTGACATTTTGTCTATCGTTGATGCCTGGCTCTGGCCAGATGATTTGGATATTTCACTTGTACTGCCATAACAGATTTATCTTTGGTCAAATAGGACTGATATGGGTGCTAGAAGGGTCATTATTTTATAATATGATAATCCAATGTATTCCATCCACTGAAAATCCTTGCTTCTTAACATCAGAGTTAGTGATGACAAATTTCTGTCCAGTCCCCTCATTTATGTCCCCTCCATGGACATAGCTTTATCCAGACATTCTCTGGGGGAAAAATTATTATGAATAAAATGTTATATTATAGAAGAACCACCAACAGTACCACAGCTGGGGAATTTATTCGAATAAAACTAAAATAGAATATATCATAAATCCACAGTACAAAGGTTAGCACTTTCAGGGAGAAGGGGTAGATCCCTGAAAGCGCTAACCTTTGTACTGTGGATTTATGATATATTCTATTTTAGTTTTATTCAAATAAATTCCCCAGCTATGGTACTGTTGGTGGTTCTTCTATATTTGCTGTTTCAAGATTTTTTCACTGACAGCTTTGTGCGTTGAGAGGATTCTCTGTTTTTAAAATGTTATATCAGCCTTATGACAGTGTTAGCTCTGTGCTACTCATTGTAGAAAACGTCAGTGTTACATGGACCTTAACAAATGAAGGTTCAACAATCCAACAGTCAAGTTTTACAGATTCTCTCAAGTTATCTTTCTGCCTACCCATACTAACAAAGTTTCTGGCTACCAGAACATTCTTAATTGGGTTCTTACAGTGGCCCTAAAAAATATTCAGTTATTATTATGTCATCCATGATGCCAATAAATCACCTGTGTAAGTTTGTTATTTGGAAAAGTTCCAAGATATCTTTTTCCACAAAATATGAAATACTTTGATGCAGCTGCCTTATTCTCAACATTGCATGCAACTGACTGGTCTTCATTTAACACCCTCCCATTTGATGTGGCAGCCAAGTACTTTAACTGACCTTTCCTACCAACCATAAATAAGTTTGCTCCACTTTGCAAAATGTAACATCAAAATAATTAAAAAAATAGAGTCGAGAGAAATCTTTTAAGGGTTGCCTAGTATAAAAGTAAACCTGAATCTGTCTTGTGACTTTTTTTTAATTGTGAGAACAATGTCAAATCAAAAAATCCCTATTATCTTTCTCAATAAAACCAAGATAACAAAGCCTCTCAAAAATCTGTGGTGGAATCTATTAACTTTGCTATCAAGGGCAGTGCCACCCTCCTTCTCTCTGTTCTCTACAAGATCAGTGACATTACCATTGTTTGAACTCTGTTAGTCACGTCTGAGACTGCATTTTACAAACAGTATAAAGTATTCTGATACCTTCAATGAGTCTACTTTCCAAAGTGCTAATGTCCTGGCTGCTTACAGATCACAGTCTCAGAGCTGGGTACTTGCGTGTTAGACAGTTCACTTGAGCTGCTGCTGGAACATGTAGCCGAGTTCAAGCAAAGTAAGTGGCAGCTGTGAGGACAGGGCTGGGCTGCAGCTGGAACTCATAGCTGGGTTTGAACAAGGTAAGTGCAGCAGCTCATGAAGAGGGAGCAGGAGTTTAGCTGTTAGGGTTAGGGGGCAACAAGGGGATTTAGGGATAGGGTTAGGGAGCAGAGTGTCTAATTAGGGCTGAGGATAGATAGTGAGCTTTACCCTTAGTGAGTGATTGGAAATTTTAGGTTTAGGGATTGGAGTTTGGGATTAGGTTTAGGGACAGAATAGAAGTTTTAGGCATCAGGTTGGGGAGCAGAGTTTGGGATTAGTGTTGAGGAGTGACTGAGAGTTTTGAAGCAACTAGGGGTTTAAGTTTAAGGTCAGGGTTTGGAATTAGGTTTAGGGAGGGACTAGGAGTTTTAGGATTAGGGTTAGGTAGCAGGGTGTGGGATTAGGGTTAGGGTGTGACAGAAACCTTTACATTTAGGGAACAACAAGGAGTTTTAGTTTTAGAGGGCATCTAGGGTTTTAGGTTTAAGGTGTGAGGTTTGTGAATAACTTTAGAAAACAACTAGGATATTTATAGAGTTAGGGGTAGAAAGCAAGATCTGAGGTTGGGGTTAGTGAGACTTTTAAGGTTAAAGTTAGAGTTCTGTGTGGGTTATGTATGCAGTTAATAGGCTCAAGCTAGTGAAAGGTCAGCTACCTGAACATGTGGAAGTGAGCAGGTCATCCATGAGCTAATAGCAAGCATCACCTGTAGGAGACCCACCTTCACCTCTTTCTACTTCTTCAGTTCACTTCTCTTTACTGTATGCACTGTCTGCACTAATGAGGTCTTTGAATAACCCTAAAGACATTAAAGCTGCTCAACAACAACCAACAATCAAGTGAATTACCAAAGATTTTGGCATACGTGAAAAGTTATCTTGTAACCATTTTCTTTAGATACAGCAAAGAAGGGCACCTCTGTGGCATCAAGAGAGAGAAAATCCTTACTGTACTCAGCCAACCCATGTCTGAATAGCGGCCCAGGCACTGGAGGAGCTGGCTGGGGAGGGAGAAGAGTGACAAGGTGCAGCCCCCTCCCCCTCTCTCTTTGAGGGAGGGGGAGAGCTTACTAGTGAATGCCTAGGGTGCAGACTTTGTGAAGTATTCTTAGCGGACATTAAAAATAAATGCAGGAACTTTGCCCTTGGTGGGGGGACAGTGTTATTGAGGTAAAATTCTTGTGGAAGTGGAAGAGATACCCTCACATACACATATTGTGTTTCAACTCCTTGGGTCATAGTTGGCATGCACAGGGGAATGGGGAGGGTGTAAAGCAGAAGTCACCTTAACCAACCAGGACAATATGAAACTGCTACCAACAACTTTAAATGGTTTACTATCAAAATATTGACGTTCAGAACACTGAACGCTCGATACAACTAAAATGATGTCACACTTCCGGCATACTAATTAGTTTATCATTACTGTTGCTACTTGACCTTCAGCACTAAGAAAAATGAATGGGTTGCCTTTCAGTGGAACAGATGGGGAGGGTCAATGGCCTCCAGAAACTCAGATAAAAAAGTGTGTGTGTGTGTATGTATGTATATATATATATATATATATATATATATAAGCAAACATTGTAACACTTCATAAGGGTGTTTCCTCAGTTATCATAAGTAAATACTGCCCAACTGTGATCCTTTCACCCCTTTCAAAAGTTTTTTTAAAAATGCATCCACTGCCAGCTTCTTAACTGTCCATTAGTCTCATATATAATTTGTAGCACATAACATGGATTTGGGCCCAGCTACCATACAGGTACTGCATTTCCTGGACTGGTGGAAATATCTGAGAGCATCTTTGCCACATGGAATTTTTTGGAGCTGTCCATGATATGTTTAAAGTGGTTTACTGTCAAAATGTTAAAATTTGGTTCAGCAAATGCGGAAAGTCAAATGTTAGCTAGTCGACTTTCCATGTTGTCGAACACTAGGAGATTGAGATTACATATCAGCGAATGCAAGTGTGCATTCGATGATAGTAAATCGATGTTGTGAGTAGAGTCACGGTACAATGCAGAAAGGGAAATGTATCCCTTTTCTTACTGTAGTGCGATCTCAGAGTTAGAATATTTAATATGCAGGGGGTGTGGGGGACACAGCCCCCCACAGGGGGGTGCAGGGGGGCTTGGCTCCCTGCTAAAACATGATTGAGAGTGTAGGTGTTTCATTTATGTTTGCACCCCTACACTGCCATCATGGGCGATTTTCGACATTAATGTTGAATCTGTTAAATTCGATCAACAGATTTGACATTATAAACTAATTAGTATGCCGGAAGTGTGACGTCATTTCAGTTGTATCGAGCGTTCAGTGTTCTGTACGTCAATATTTTGATAGTAAACCATTTAAAGTTGTTGGTAGCAGTTTCACATACTTAGTTGATGGCGACCTTAGAATTTATGACTTCCCAACTGATGCATTACAATGGTTCTCAGACTACCTGAGTACCAGAACATAAGCTGCAAAATGAAATTATACTATTTCACCTCCTTATCAGTTATTGTAGGTTAGCTTGCAAGTTAAGTGTCCAGTGCTACTCCTCAATGTGGCACAAAGGTGGAGGACCAAAAACAACAAAAAAAAAGCAAAGATTTCCCCAATCTTGCACTCCTCGCCTAAGGATCAAGCCAGATCTGTGCTCCTCAACTATGAGCTGAGGAGCAAAAAAAAAAAAATAATAATAAAAATATAGCAAACTGCTTGCTACAAATGAAACAACTGGCTTATAAATAAACATTAATTAGACCACATATGGAGAGCTGAAGTGCTTTGCCTAGTATAGTATCAGCATTCAGGAACTCAGTGCCAGTACTGAGTCTAGTGCCCACTGATATCCTATGCCCGAGGTGACATCCTTTTCCCTACCTCAGCTATCCCTCTTGATATGTCTTGATATGACCAATCAATATGGAGATTTCAAGCTAATTCAATATGCTGATGACTCTATTATTGCCTTGAGTGACAGTTCAGCAAAGTACATTAATACCAAATAGGAAGCAACAATGTGAGAGTGTTCAATCTCGCCTTTGTTCTTACACATGGGTTCGGAGCCGATCCTCGGCTCCGTGCCGGCCGACTGCAAGCTCTGCATCGAGAAGAAGCTCGAGGACATGTAATACCCACAATCCCCCTCTGCCATTACCTCAGATCTAGTTTGCCGCTGCTGCAGTACGCATCGCTGGAGACTAGCTCGGGGCTGTTCAGATAAGATTTTTTATCTATTCTGTACTAAATTTCAGAAAGTTTCTTTAAATTCTAGTTACTTAAGTAAGAGTAGGTGTGTCAGTGTCAGAATTCTCTATACTTAGAATAAGTTAACTTGTTAACTTTCGAGTTAGAGTTTTCGGGGCCTACCCCTTCTTGGACTTGTGACTAAAACCTTTGTAGTCTTGCCTTTTTGGCAGTTATAACTGAATTAGACTTCGGATTCGACTTCTTTGACTAAAAACTTGTGGTAGTCTTGTTTTTAGCTTTATCAAACAGACTTTTTTTCCGGATTTGACATTTATTACTGGATTGGACTTTTTACTGGACTGGACTGTTCTTTCATTGTTAATATGTCTGAAAAGATGAAATCTGGTTTTAAACGTTGTCAGTGTGGCCAAAAAATGTCGGTCACAGACAACCACAGTTCCTGTGTCTACTGTCTTGGCCCTCTCCACTTACAAGAGGACTGCTCTATTTGTCACTCTTTTAGTGGGAGGGTCATGACAGATAGGCGCAGGAAACTGATGGATAGAGGATTGCTGAAACCCTCTTTCCAGGAGGCTTTGGATGCTTCAGACCAGGCATCCAAGTCTTCGAAGGGGTCGAAGGCGTCGGAGCCAAAGACATCGGCTCCGAGCTCTTCGAGTCTAGTTGGATCACCGGTTCCACAGACTTCGGGGCCGAGTGTTCAACTGTTGGCAGTTTCCGAGCCTCGAGTCTTGGAACCGGTGACGGAGCTCCCTCCACCGACTCTATTGAGGTCGGCACCGTCTTCGATCCCTTCGACTCGTTCTTCTAGAGCCCTTTCCGACACCAACGTGGACCGTGTGGTGCAGAAACTTATGGAGCATACGGCCCTGTCCAAGCTTATTTCGGTCTCCTCTCAGTTGATGTCGAGACTTGAAGGCCTGCCACTATCTCCATCTGTTCCTCCTCCGAGACCTGTTCAGTCTTCGGAGCCGGAAGAAGCTGACCTGATGATTGTGGAGCCCTCGGTGCCAGAACCGTCTTTTTCTCGGTCGGCACCGTTTACCTCGACTCCATCCGATCCGGTACCGGAGTCTCGGGCCCGAAGATCTGTCCTTGGTTCCGGGACCGAGAGTCGGACCGATGTTTCGGTTCCGACTCTCCCTCTCGGGGCCTCGGCACGGATCGATTCGGTTCCATCCTCGGGGTCGGTGCCTTTGGCTCCTGTTTCGGGGATTCTTCCCATTTCTTCGGAACCGGGAGATACCTCGACTCGGGACCCGGGGGCCTTCGACCTCATGAGGAAGGTGTTGTCTACTCAGACAACCACATCAGCAGGTACAACTTCTCCTCCCCGCAAAGGACCGTTATCCTCCTCTGCACCCACGGCCACGCCCAAGCGCCGGGCACCAGTGTCTCAGCCACCCCTGGAGGGTGCCCCCTCTTCCTCGGAGGCTTCTTCGGATGCTCCCCACGAAGAAGTTCCTAGGAAAAGACTGTGTAAGAGGAGACACTTGGATTCTCCACAAGAATCCTTGACATCTGATACTGACTTAGATGAGTCAGAAGGGTCCCCTAAGTCACCTTCAGAGGATGTCTCTTTTGCTGACATCTTGGAGATCCTTAAACAGAGAGGTGACTGGCAAGCCCTCCCCCCTTCTGAGGATGAGTCAGTTTTGCTGAAGGCATTTGGTGCCCGTCCTTCCTCCTCCTGGGTCACTCCGCCTTTGATGAGTTAATGGAATTAATTGCTCGAAGGCGTGGAGACTCCTGACACGGTGGAACCTGTCCCTAGGAAGCCAAATAAGTACATCACGGCACCACAGGACAAAGCTTACCTTACCAAAGGAGTTCCAGTAGACGCCATGGTGGTGGCAGCGCCACGAAAAAGGAGATGTCGGAGTCTTCCTCATCTGTCCATCCGCCTAACAAAGATTCTAGGACCATGGACAGATACGGGAAGCGCATTTTCAGTTCAGCGGCTTTCTCTATGCGTTCCCTGAACTATTTGACCCGTTTTACACGTTTACAGAGGGATCTAGTCAAAGAGTTGGGAGATACCCTCCAGGGTGCTACAGATGCCGCTGTCTCAGAGAAAGTTACAGCGCATCTCAACACCCTTACGTCCATTGTGAACTCGTCCATGAGGCTGATATCCTATGCAGCCGAAGGATCGAGTAGGGCAGCGGCTTAAGCGATTGCTCTTCGTAGGCAATCCTGGATGCGCTTATGTTCGTTTGCGGAAGCCTTCAAGTCTTCCTTTACTAATGCCCCATTTGATGGAGCCACACTTTTGGCCCTAAAGTAAAGGAGACCCTTACCGGTGTGAACAGGAGGGAAAGATTCTGTCTGCTGTCGGAGTCCGTTTTCCACCCTTCCAGACCGTACCCCAAAGGGCAACGTGGTGGGAAAATGTGGTTTCGAAACCCCAAGGGTCTTTCCAAACACACAGGGTGATGCCCCTCTAGAGGCAGAGGGGGCAGAGGTGGAAGACGCCGCCTGGCGGCAGAGGGGTCCGCAAAACCAAGGTGACAGGGATAACCTCCCTGGCAAACCTTTTCAGCACTCCTGAGAGGAGGCCCGACTGTCCTGCTCTGGAGGCAGTCGGGGGTCGCTTAGCTTTATACCCTCAGGCCTGGCAAAACCTTTCTTCAGACAATTGGGTAAAAAGCATTGTTACCAGAGGTTACAAAATCCGTTTCTATCCACCCCCATTCCAAAGAGAAAACTCCCAGATGTACCACCCCATCTGCGAGACCCAGCAGCTACAGAAATTTCAAAGCTGCTAAGAAAAAGAGTCATCCAACCAGTCCCAGCGGACCGAATAGGATTCGGAACTTACTCAAGGTTCTTTTTAGTTCCAAAGAAAACAGGGGACTGGAGGCCAATTCTGGACCTAAGTCATCTCAACACCTTTGTCAAGAAGGAAAAGTTCCGAATGGTCACCCTTCAATCGATCCTTCCATTCTTACGGAAGGACGACTGGATGTGCTCAATAGATCTGAAGGACGCATACTACCACATCAAAATGGCCAGGGCATCCAGAGATCACTTGCGCTTCCGGCTGGGAGCCAGTCACTATCAGTTTCGAGCCCTGCCCTTTGGTCTGACCACAGCCCCCAGGGTCTTCACCAAATGCATGGCAGTGGTAGCGTCTCATCTGAGGCGCCTAGGATTCCAGGTGTTTCCGTATCTGGACGACTGGCTCCTGTCTGCCACCACCAGGCATCAACTGATACATGCCAGGGATTACTCCCTACAACTTTGCACACACCTTGGCATTTCAGTAAATTTCGAGAAATCTTTGCTACAGCCATCACAGCATATCTTATTCATAGGAGCGGAATTAGATACTCGTCAGTTAGTTCTAAAACTTCCGACAGAAAGAATAGTAGCACTTCAATTCAACATTTCCCTTCTGCTGTCGTCCAGAAAATCCCCAGCAAAAATTGTTTTGAAAGTTCTGGGTCTCATGGCAGCTTCTCTCATAGCAATACCATTGGGAAGACTGCACATGAGAGTGCTACAATGGCTTCTATTTGCACAATGGTCATTCCAACAACTTCCACTGACTCACGAAATATTGATAACGAAAACATGCAAATCACACCTAAGGTGGTGGTTACAGACTTGCAACCTATCCGGCGGAAGACCATTTGTGCTACCCACACCGTCAGCAACGATAACCACGGACGCTTCCCTGATAGGGTGGGGGGGCATCTTTCAGGGACAGACAGTTCAAGGCGAATGGACCAATCTGGAGTACAATCTGCACATCAATGTTCTGGAGTTGAGGGCAGTGTTTTTGGCGTTGCAACACTTTGCTCCCCTTCTTCCTCCAGGGACCATTGCAGTTCAGACAGACAACATGTCCGTAGTCTGGTACATAAACAAGCAAGGGGGAACCAGGTCCTACCAACTATGCAGAGAGGCCATGAGAATTTGGCAATGGGCAGAGTCCACGGTCGCTTTCTGATCGCAACGCACATCCCGGGGTCATCCAACGTCATAGCCGACAGGCTGAGCAGGGCAATACTATTGCCTCACGAGTGGTCCCTCAAACAGTCAGTTGCGGAAAAGATTTTTCGCAAATGGGGCCAGCCTACCTGCGATCTGTTTGCGTCTCCAATGAACGCCAAATGCAGGAGCTACTTTGCCCTATTACCCTCCAGGGGAAGTCCCAAGGACGCGCAGGTGCACGATTGGCCCCCGGGTCTCCTATATGCTTTTCCTCCATTTCCCCTGACTGCAAAGTTTCTGCAGAAAGCAAACAACCTTCAGAGGACTATAATTCTCATTGCTCCGTTCTGGCCTCGTCAAATTTGGTTCCCCTTTCTCTTGCATCACCGCATTCGGGGACCTTGGATGCTGGACCCAGAGCCAGATCTACTGACTCACTCGTCAGGAGTTCCTCACCCATCCCTGGAATCTCTCCATCTAGCAGCTTGGCTGCTCCGCTTCCCTTTTTAGC
Source organism: Protopterus annectens (assembly GCF_019279795.1). Taxonomy (NCBI): domain Eukaryota; kingdom Metazoa; phylum Chordata; order Ceratodontiformes; family Protopteridae; genus Protopterus; species Protopterus annectens. Next base: position 99,098,056 of record NC_056739.1, on the reverse strand, counting down.
CAGGTCAATTCCCCTTACATCGGCGGTTCAAGATATTTTGGTAGCTTCTCATAAAGTTTCCACTACAAAGACTTATACTAGTAAATGGAAACGTTTTGTCTTCTGGGCGGAGTCACATCAGTTGGACCCTGTTACAGCTCCGTTGAATAAGGTCTTAGAATTTCTAACTGAATTATTTCAGGAAGGAGCTTCTCCGGCTACCTTAAGAGTACAGTTGGCTGCCATTTCTAGCTATCATATAGAAGAAAGTGGTGCACCTATTATGGCTCACAGACTCTGTAAAGCCTTTTTAAAAGGTTCCTTTCATATCAGACCACCAGTCAGAAGCCCGACATCACCGTGGAATTTAAATTTGTTGCTCTCTAAATTGATGCTACCACCCTTTGAACCAGCTTCAAGTTGCACTTTGAAATTTTGTCATGGAAAACATTATTTCTAGTGGCTATTACATCGGCTAGACGGGTGTCTGAGCTGCAGGCCCTTTCGGTCAAACATCCCTATTTAATTTTTCATTCTGACAGAGTATCCCTACGCACTAATCCATCCTTTCTTCCCAAAGTTTGTTCTACTAGTAATATTAATCAGTCCATTGAATTACCCACCTTCTTTAAAGACCACTCTAATAAATTAGAGTATATGTTGCACAAACTGGACGTCCATAGACAACTCAGATTTTATTTAGATAGAACAAAAGATCACAGGAAATCTGATCAGCTATTTATAGCTTTTGCTGACAGCAGAAAGGGTCTTGCAGTTACGAACGAACTCTTTCTAAGTGGCTAACTGATTGTATCATTTATGTTTATGAAAATTCTGATCAAACATTATCAGCAAAACCCAGAGGACATTCTACCAGATCAATTTCTACATCTTTGGCTCATGCAGCTCGTTTACCTTTAGACATCATTTGTGCGGCTGCTACTTGGGCTAAACCACATACATTTATCTCTCATTACAAAGTGGACAGGGTTTCTAGGGATAGGGCAACCTTTGGTTCCACTGTGCTCAAGAACGTTCTCCCTTGAGTTCCTCAGGATCATGGAGCTAGGGACGCTACCCATGTGTAAGAACAAAGGCGAGATTGAACACTCTCACATAAAGAAGTTATGTCCTTACCATAACGTTCCATGTGGAGTGTTCATCTCGCCTTGGTTATTACACTCCCACCCTTAGGAAGAACGTTCGATTTGGTGCCTGGTCTGGAGTATTCTCCTTCTGCTGTTGCAGTGTTGGTGTTGCTATCATACCCTTGGTATGTTTATATATATGTAATTATGTATATAGTTTGGCATGTATGCGTGATTGTTGTCTGGTTTGCTTGCAAACTAGATCTGAGGTAATGGCAGAGGGGGATTGTGGGTATTACATGTCCTCGAGCTTCTTCTCGATGCAGAGCTTGCAGTCGGCCGGCACGGAGCCGAGGATCGGCTCCGAACCCATGTGTAATAACCAAGGCGAGATGAACACTCCACATGGAACGTTATGGTAAGGACATAACTTCTTTTTCCAGTTTCTACAATGTTGGCTAGTTCCTATGCATCTGCACCTCAATTCATCAGAAACCCAGTCATTGTTCTTCTCTTCCAGAATCTGTTTAACCCCAAGTTCTAACTGCCATGAACCATCACCTCTCACATTTGCTAATGGGCCCAAATTAATCATTAACAATCTTGAGTCAACTTTCATAGAGGCAGCAGCTTAATTTAAGCTTTCAGGGTACATTATATATAATCAATTAAAATTTGAAATATTTGACTTCCAGGTAAAGAATACAATCATGAAAACCAATATAAAACTAGGCAAACATCACACGGCCAAAATGTTGTTAATAGACAGTGCCGAACCAGCCTCTGCAACTTCTTACAACCCTTACTTGAGTGTACCTCTTACTTCTTGACATATATATATTTCTCTGTCATATCAAAAACTTAAACAAGCTTGTGACTAAATTTCTGGTTTATCCTCAGCTCATCAAACAGAGTGCACTAGTATGTATCTCTACACAATCTGCACATCACCTTTGTCACTCAAACTACTATATCCCAAAAAAGTTGTGCACTACCTCAGACTACAAGTAGAACAGGGAAAAGGGTTAGAAATCTGAAGGCCTCTGTTAGACAAAGTGTCAAACTCTAAATCCTGCAATGAGTATAGAGACTCTAGAACAAGGGTGGTATGAGCACAGCAAAGATGACTGCTTCAGAACTCTGAACAACATCAGAAGAAAATCAGAAATAAAAATAATTCCCTAAGAAAAACTGAGAAGCACCAATGCAAGAATGGGAAGACAGTGCTAGTAAGTTGTCTAAATTATGAGCTGCCCTGCAGAATAAACTACTCTCTTTTTATTCGGGAAACCAATGGCAGTAGCTGGAGACATGGATGAGGTCATACCAAAGGCTGGAGCACAGCAAAATCAGCTAGAAAAATCTAAGAGTAAAACTTGCCAGACCTAGAATAGGAGCACACAGTTTTGAGATCAAAGGTGAAGGAGTGTACCGCTCTCTGAATGAAATGGAATGGGCTCTTATATGGCAAAATAGAAAACTAGATGACTTTGAGAGCTTGTCAAGACATTCTAATATTAAAATAATGAGCAGTAGAGCAGGAATTTGAGAGATTTGTTCTTACGCTGCTGCAGGAGGCATTCAGTATTCTGGAGGCGAAAGACTGATGGATCAAAAAGATGCACAGAGATGGAAAGAAGAGCAAGACCAGAGTGCTACTAAGGCATTCCTTAGCACGTATGAGTTCATACAGAATAAAATACAAAGTTATATGGCAGGCTATGGCTTAGTGGACCATACTATTTTAGGATATATTTGTTAAAATAGGGACAGATCTTCTGGATGCATTATGCAAATTTAAAATGTTCCCAAAAGTACAGGAAGTTAAAGCTATGGAAATAAATGCACATATTGCCTATGGTGCTGCAGTAGCATTGTCGCCTCACAGTAAGACACTGTCTGGTTCGATTCTCAGCTAGAGCGTTTTCTGCATGGAGACATGCGTGAATGGGCGTACCTTCTTTGAAGGTTGTGCATCAGGCCTGGCAAGCCGGTACGTAAAAATCAAATGCCAATCATTAGCGGACCGGAGTTCCACTGTGGCGACCCCTAACCAGGAAAAGCAGAAAGACACAAACATTGCCTATCTACCAGAAAACAGGCACATGGAAGTAGGAGCAGCTACTTCCATGAAGAGGAGGCATTACACAGGTTTCAGAAATTTAGCTCCCAGGACGACATAAAATGGAACTTCAGTTTTAGAGTTCACAGTAAACATGATATGGGAATCTAATAGCAGGTGCTCATTTATGAGAGAAGGGGATGCTATGTGAACTACACTCTCTGCAAGGGAAGACAGCAAAGCAGGAAAAGTAGGAGGAAGATGCACCAGAGGAAGGAAAGCTTAAAGACAAAATGAAGTTAAACATGGACCAGATAAAATGCAAGAAAAAGATGAAATGTGCTCAGACACACAAGAGATAGCAGAACACAGATGCCCAGGCCATCAAGTGGTATCCCACAAAACATAGCGGAAAAACAAGCAAGGCAAAAAATAAAAAGAAGTATAGAGAATGTAGAGAGAGAGATAGAGAAAGAAAGGAAACAAAAGAGAAGATGAACAACTGGAATCCCAGGAAATTCCAAGGATTCAAACAAGTTGTGTTGTTCTGCAGGAGGTTTACAGAAACTGGGCAGAATGGGAAAAAAAACTTCAGAATGCCTAAGGCCTAAAAAGGAGAAGCAGCCACATGCAATGTGAGCAAAGAAAAGATGGGGAGAAGGGAAATAAAGCAACCACACTGAAATGATTGTTGCTATGTATAATAGGAATGCTATTTATTTTATTTATGAACCAAGGTAACAGAAGTGACAAGTACTGACATCTTTTATTACTGGCACCAGGTTGTGGTACTCTGCATTAGACAAGCCATATTGAAACACACTGTTTGAGCATTCAAAGTAACTGTTTAGTGCGTGGCCAGTAAGGGACATATCTAAAATGTGGCGCAGCAGCACACGTTGCAAGAGAAATGTTTACTGTGTGAAGGGGAAGTAAGTAGGGGAAGCACAGCAGAAACATATGGGAGAAAGAGACAACAGAGATAAAAATGTGGGGGTGGAATAAATGGGAGGGTGGAAACTCAGCAGAGAAGCAGGAGGGGGAATAGGGGTACTAAAGAGAACTATAGGAAGCTGACAAGTTGTTGGGGACAACAACACAGAATGGAAGATAACTCTGTGAATTTCAGTGTAGAGGAGGGGAGGGATGCATGTCAACGTATAGCCTGTCCAATACAGACAGAGAACCCAAGAGGGTGAGGGAGCTCTGGCATAGTGGCTTGTGTTTGATCAGTCTGATGGCAGGGAACAGTCCCTCGAATCATGCAGTCACAGATCACTGGTGCTCTGGACCAAGGACTCTCCTTTTAGGATGATACACCCCAAGCCTGTAGAAATCAACATGGTGAAGGAGGGTTCAGTAGGTTCTCCCATACCAATATTCACTCCATACAGCCTGAACATCAACCAAATGTTTGAGGTCTGTTGGGAACTTGAACAGCAGGTGCAAAAGTGCACCATTTGGTTGGATGGGTGTAGGACTTTATTAATAGTACATTTTTTCTTTAGCTAATGCATACTTGAATGGCATTTCCAAGTTCCCTAATGCCTGTTACCAGTCTGTAATATGGTCACCATGATTCATGCTTACCCTAATGGAGGGCTGGTGTGTTGTGCTTTCTTATACTCTGGCTGCTCTGATGAGTTAAGGTATCCTGAAGTCATTGTCTCTGAAACAGACAAGGATGGTGTGTCCATCTCAGTCTGTCCCTTCATCAGAGCACCATATATTTGGAGATGTTCCCAAGCTTAAAAGAAAAGTTTGGATTGACCTCAAGCCTCTATCCCTTCCTTTAAAATGCCTGGCGGAATTTCTGATAAAAAGTCTGAGGAACCCTGAATTATCCTCCCTGTAAAGCCAATAATTTGTGATGCCATCTAAACAGCACCCCACCTCTGCTCCATCAGCCCCAAGGATGCAGATGCCCTCTTTAATTTTTTGACTGATCAGGTAGAGAATCTTGTCACACATCCTAGTACTGTTTCCTATATAATATCTTGGTTCCAGCACTGGCCCAACAGACCACAGCATTCTGACATCTTGTCACCCCACACAGAATCTAGAGCTTTGAACAGGTGGGACAAGAGAGAGTATGCTTCTCTTCCCCATGGAGGCCTAGGAACCTCAACACTTCATCTCACTTGTCCTAGTTCTAGTTCCATATAGTTAGGAAGGATGTGGATAATAATATTGAGGGTCTCATTGAATGTGGGCTCAAGCAGGATCTTCACAAGACTCTCTCTATGACTCTGACAGTGGGATACATTTTATCCTAGTCTGTATATGACTGTACTAATGCTCAGACTAGGGCCACCATCTAAAAAATGTGTATTGTGTAAGATGTTGTGGATGAGGTTGTCCTCACTGAAGGAGAAGAAGCTCATGAATATCATCATGGATGTCCATTTATTTGAGGGTGATCTTAGGCAGCCCATCTAGGAAGGAACATGCCGACATCTATGTAGAGGACCTTTATTATACACCCACCCACCTAGTTATTCTTATCCTTCCTCATCTTGGCTTGGTCAGCCACAAAACAAGACACTTTCTCAGTAACTTCAGTGCCATGTAAGTCAGGCAAAGGCATGCCTGAATCACAGCCTGCTGCAGTCCTGACTTATGTCTTCCTGTATTGCCTATGTCTGTTGTTTCCTCTCTTTGCTTCAGCTTGGAGAACCATTACAATGGATCACAGAGTTCTAGACATGGTCACTGTAGGTCACATTCTCTAATGTACTAGGCCTCCCACAGAAAAAGCTTCACTTGTGAGTTAGACCATTTCAGTGGAGCTTTTAAGATTGGCCAAGACAATGATGTTCATAGGGTTGTAGAGCCTATTTCTTCTCTGGAAGAGGGTCAGGGGTTTTACTCTCATCTTTTCCTGGTCATGGCTTTGACCAAATTTAATGAAGATATAGGGCAGACTCCAGGTCTGGACTCTGGTATGTCTTCTGGGCTTGCTGACTTTCATGATCTTTATAATGCAATTTGCATCCTAAGGATGAAGGATGTTACAATGAAGTGTGAGGTGTCAGTGTCTTCTTTGCTACCACACACTGCTGGATTTGCATCTGGTGTCAGACTGTTGTCATCAGGCACTGGAGGGGTGGACATTTGCCACCAACTGTTTGGTGGACTCTTTTTCTGTAACTGAACCCAGTTTTTTTGTGATAGTTCTTTGCTTGCCAGCTGGGAAACCCTCATAATCTCATATGTGGTCCTCTCAGAGAGGGGGATTCACATCATCTACCTACTAAGAGAAGTACTCCTGGCCCTAACAATCTTGGGCAAAGAAACTGTTTGCTTCTGCTCATCTTTGTAGGGCAATTTCCAAGTGGTACCTAAAGAAACAAGAAGGCACAGGGTTATACTACATGCTCAGTGAGGTGATGCTGATCTTGTAGTGATCCATAAAATAAGCTACCATTCTTTCATTTAAGGGGAAATTAATGAAATGTCAGAAGCTCTAGGTCATTCCTGCAGTCCTCTTCCATAGTTGCAGATTCAGGAGATTAACCTGTTTTGCCATTCTGTAGAATGCAGCCTCTCCCCATTTTTACCTTGGCTTAAGAAGGCAAGAGGGATGTATGAGTGGATGTGCAGCAGGAGATTTCTGTATATTTTTCTTCTGTTCCTGCTGATTCCATATCTCATTACAATGTCCTGGGAAAACAAGACCAAAATTAATTTTCATCTTGCCTTGGTAGTTGAGAAGAGGATAGTTTCAGGATCTAAAGTTCTTGACGGTATAGAAACATAATACAGTTTTGTACGTTGCACTTACCTATAACAGTCCATGTTCAAATTCCTCCCTGCTGCAGTAGCCTTTAGACTGTATGGATTGTATCTTGACAAAGACAACAACTGGCCAGCTTCCAAAACCTCTGGCTGTCTTCCACACCATCTCTCTGACTACTGATTGGACAGCCATGAGGAGACAATATCAACAGTCAGAGTGACGATTCTTCGGGATTTACTTGTCACTTTGTGAAGAAGTAACTAAGAGGCTTCACAGGAGCAACAGCCAACCTTCAGCTTTAATTCTGACAGATAATTCCCAAGTGGGGAACCCTCCCGCACAAAATAATGCCCTTACAATTATTTTTATTTTATTAGGGCATTTTAGCGGACTTGCCTCTTTAAGAAACCCAGTGTCATTCCAATATCATAAGTTTCCTTTTAGGGACCACTATTTTTAGATTTGGATATTTTAGTGAGAAAAATGTACTGCTTATGTAAACTTTATGGATTTTATGTAAAAGTTTAGTGTCGGGACGTGTTGTTTGGGTGGGAAGTACTACTGGCTATGTTGGTGCTTGTGTCCATTGTGTGACAATTTACTTTTTTTCTGTCGGACTGAATTTTAGGTCAAGGAGATTTTGACAGTAATTTAGTATGCTGCTTATAAATTACTGTGTTTAGTAGACTGTGTATGTGACTAAGTGTAACAGTGCTGATTGTGAGCACTGTTTGAAAATATGGCTTCAGACTGACTTGTTCCACTGAAGCTTACCACATCTGAAGCATCCTGCTTGGTCACAGCATTTATGCTTTCCCCACTCCTAATGATCCATCTCCTGCTGTACCTAGAAAGAAAAAAGAGCTTAGCGAAGAGTCCTTGCCAACTCCACTGGCTCGGTCTACAAAGGTGGATTAAGTATACCTTGGGCCCTGGGCTATTTTCAATCCATGCCCCCCCAGACCTCTGCATCCCTCTCCTCTTTATGCTCTCTGCCCTCACTCCCAACCAACTCCCCTGCCCCAAACCTGTTATTTTGGGAAAACACACACACAAATAAACATGTCTGTCATTAATTGGTGACTGCAATTTGCAATAATTTGCCAGGAAAACACACAAATGCTAACGCTTTGAGGAACAGACCAAAAATATGAGGCAAAATGAGGGACATTCTGCAGAATAAGGGATAGTTGGAGAAGTGTGTTCATGGCACACAGGATTAAAGCTATGAGAAATTGTCATGCAAACTACTTCTCTTATGTGCTCCAGAGTTTGATTTCTTAAGCTTCAATTTGTCTACTGTTTGACTGAGCAGTTACACACACACACACACACACACACACACACGCAATTTTCAGAATTGTTTTACAGTTAACCATATTATTTTTTTCTGCTGCTGCTGCCCAAGCCTCCATATTAACCATATGATACTGATATACACATCTTTCTAATGTGCAGATTTTTGATTTGTTCATCATAATATTTGTAGTTTTCTGGTAAATCACAGTCACTAAATAATGACAGTCATTTGAGTTTCAGACTTTATATCATTCAGAAAATGCATGCTAATGCAAAACCTTTTATTGTAGCAACTAAGTTTGTAGGTGAAATACTTACAATCTGTCCTTGATTTTGGGCATTCCCCCCAACATTATTTTAGGCTTTGAGCAGAATTCTCGCACTGAGAGGTTGAGAGGCATGGTAATGTATGTTCTGAACAGAGAAAAATACTCTAGAGGTCTTCATTTCCATACCCTTTTCTCTTATTACATTTACTGCCAAACGAAAAATACTTTGAATCAGTCAGCTATGCAGTGGAGTTGGTGACTTCCTAACTGGCCGAATGTCTAAGGCAGGTGATGCCATTGTATGTATCAAGCCATGGCTTTAACAACATCATCACACTGCTAATGTTGGTGCAGTGGATGTTGAACTGCACTCTCGAAATCACAGAATCATAGAAAAATACAATGAAAATGGGCCCTGTGGCCATTTACTCCTTGCCAGTATCCACTTAGACCTTACTTCCTTTTTCAAGAAGCAACAGCCCAGTTATACCGCAGTGAAAAAGCAACAGCCCAGTTATACCGGGATGAGTTTGTGAGTCTCTATCCAGTTTTCTTACTCTTCTTTTTGAAGGAAGACAGTGTGTTGCATTGCTTAGTTTGGAGTGGAAGTTTATGCCAGAGAAGGGGTAAGAATTGTGTGGCAAATCTGTCTCTTAAACATGTTTTGTTTATTTACTGAAGCAAGTTTATATCCCTAGTTCTAGTGTTAGTGAGACTAACTGGTGAAGATGTAAGAAGTCTTGGATTACTGAATCTCTAATGGCCCAAAAGACAAAGCAGATCACCTTTGAGTAGTTTATATGACACTGAATAAAGGGGCAGTGCTTTTAGCCTCTCCCAGTAGATTGTGTCCTTTACACCTGTGATCTTTTTTAGTTATAATATTTGTAATCATAATTTAAATGGCCACACAGAAATTTGTGGCACCCAGATATTTTAGATTAAAAATAGGTATTTTCTAATAAAAAAATGGGAGAGGTGGGAGCTATGAGCTGCATGTAGTGATAAACGTACTATACCAACAATAGTAGTGAGACCAGGACAGGCTGACCTATAAGTAAAATGGGGACAGGATGCAGAAGTCAGGTTATGATGCTGCTGTTCCTTATTAATCCATTTCACTTCCACCACTGGAGGACAGTAAACTTTCGCTCCAGCCAAGATCACCCCATGCCAATGTGCTATATACAATTGTTTGATTTACTTATTGTCCAGTAACAAGCTAAGTAAGTGGGCAATACTTTTGCATTTCTTAAATGTGAAATATAACAACAAGTATAAATTACATCTCACCATTTTAGTACTGATCTGGAATGACACAGATTTTAACAAACTAAACCCTTATAATTCGGGGACATCGCTCTCGATCTTTTACTCCCCAAACTGCAACACCACTTCAATAACGTGGAATAAATGACCAAAGGAGAGACTAACCTGCTGTGGCTTTCACATTAGTGCTGCCACCACGTATGGATCATGATAAATATTGCCCTAGGCAGGGTACTGGAATGGCCCTCTCCCGCAGCCAACCAGTACTACATTACTTGGTTGTCTGTTCCCAATTGTTATGAAACACTGTTCAGACTTGGGCACACTATGTTCTTCTTTACTGTTACAATCATCATAGGGGTTTGTATTTAAATTAAAACTTAAATTTTACAGCACAAACACTGACAGCCCTTTTGATAAACAGAACTAAACACTCTCACATTAAATCAAACTTAGCATGAGAAACAGTAAACTTCTTTTCCCTTAATACTCTATCTTAATAATCTATCTGGCAATTCATTAAACTGTAAGATACATACTGGGATATATAGTTAAACAGCAGCTTTGTGAATGGTGGAGCAAATTCAAAAGACAAAAGGGAAATACATTTCCTACTGCTTGGGACAGCCCACTGGACACAAGTGTCCCTTTTCAGGGGAGCACAGGACCACTCTGTGGTGATCAGAGTCATACAGTACATAATGTAAAACCAAGGTAAACAAAGCGTGCACTACAGTAACCAGCTCATCTGCACTAAGTACCAGCCAAAGTGTTGTAGCCCATAACAGTGTATTTCAAACAAAACAAGCAAAATTAAAAAAAAACATTCATAGTTAAAATAAACTCATAGACATCATGTTGTTCAGTTTATTAACAGCCAAATAATAAGCACATTGTAACAGTCGACAAAACAAGGAAACAAGAATCATACTTAAAGAGTCCTTTTTACTTAATAGATTTATTTTTCTACACCATAACTACTCAGGGATGCAAGAATCAAGCATTTACACACACACACACACACACACACACACACACACACACACACACACACACACACACACACACACACACACACACACACACACACACACACAGAAATTACAGCCCCTTGAATGACTGTGTACACACAATTGCTGCTGATCAAATGAACAAATATGTAAATAATGACCAAGAAGCGTATTTCAGATCACTGCTGTGAGAACCATACAGTGCTACCCACTGCACCCTCATGCCCACTCAGTCTCTCTGCTCAAGAATCCATGATAACATCCAAAAATCACAAAGAGATCTTAAATATTTTTCACATACATAGAAAGTTGCTAGAGTAAGAAGCTTTCTATTAGCAAGCATTTTCAAGAGGATACAAATTCTGAAACTCAGATGCCTGTCATTGTTTAGTGACTGAAATCCACAATTTACCAGAAAGCCACACATTTTTACAATTAACAGACCAAACTACTACACAACTTCTTTGCTCAGGAATTCTGAAAGAAGCCAAAATAATGAGGGATAAAGGCCTAAAAGGAACAGCTTTTAAATATTATTTTCTTTTATGTGTTTGCTAACCAGGTAAAAACAAAGACAAACTCCCTTTCAAGGGTGATCCAAGAGTGCTGTGTATCTAACTTGAGCAAAGTCACACAGAAGACAAATGTAGGTAGAAGGATTCAGACCATGTTCTTTTAACTACAGGAAGGAGTTCATTAACAGCTTAGAGCCTTAAGTGCCAGGTAACATTAATTTGTATAAAATGTTAACAGAGCATCAGGTGTTGCATGGATATGCATTTTCTGAAGAATAATAATAACACTGTAATGACTGATATTATTTACTAACTGTAGTCCTTAGTCATTTATCAGAAAAGTTTTTTATTTTACTTATTTGTTAACCAGGTATGTCCAATGGACAAATTACACCTTTTCAGGGGTGACCTGGAACCACTGTGTGGTTTAATGACTTGCTTAAAGTTACATATTAGGCAAATGAAGGTGAAAGAAATCAAACTTTGCACCCTGGCTCCTTTCCAGCATTTTTTGCTTGTAGGTGGCTTTCTTAAGTTTCAGCATTGCTTACTATTACATATTTACATGTATTAGCAAAATCTGCTCTAGGCAAGCATGTTACTGAGTGGTCTAGTCCAAAACCTTGCTACAAATCTTCTTCGTCTGGCTTTTCCCAGTTAGGGGTCGCCACAGCGGGTCACCTGTCCACTCATGATTGGCAGTGGAGTTTTACAGTGTCGAGTTGCCAGCCCGACACCCAACCTTCCACAGAAGACACAAACATGCACACACTCACACCTAGGGCCAACTTAGAGTGTGCAATCCACCTACAACATGTCTTTGGAATGTGGGAGGAAACCAGAGCACCCGGAGGAAACCCACGTAACCACAGGGAGGACATGTAGACTCTGCACAGAAGGCACCCCAGCCGATAATCGAACCGGAGAACCTCTTGCTGTGAGGCGGTAATGCTAACCACTGAACCACCGCAGCCGCCCTACAAATAAAAGTAATAAAAACCAAATAACTAAGTCACTTTACTTAGCTTCTGTGTAGTGCATACTTAGCTCCTATGTAGTGCATTTTTTCTATCTATAGCTTATTCTGTCCCATCTCCTGATCTAAACCCTTACCTTCTTTCTGAACTTACCCACTGTATTTATTCAGTACAAATCCCAGGTTTTCCCTTCCTCTGTTACTGTAATCTGGCTTCGTACCTGTAAAACTCCTAGGGCCTGACTGATTTTTTTTCTGATACTTTCTGCTGCAGGGTCGGCCCCCTAGTGGTCACATTATAATATTTCAGCACTAGGTTGCCACTCATTCTGCCAAAGAATTTCCTCACTGTAAAACCCGGTATGAGGTTTTAAATATCACTAGTTAAAAGTGCGCCATTTTTGAAACATCCTGTTACCCCTGTAGGAGCTATTTCCCCATGGATAGCGTGTTTGCCCAACAATTTACTAAATTGTAGGTTCATTGCTTTTCAATTACTTACTTGTGATCCAAAACTGTTATGATTGTTGTAGTATAAGGGCATTATATGCTGTAGTTTTATATATTGTGAAGTCAGCTGACATCAAAAACTCCTTGCTACTACATGGACTTCACGCTGCTGTGTTAAAGTTGTAATAGCCCTTATTTCTTTCTTCTTGTGTAAATGGGCTTTGAACATTAGTGATATTTGTATTTGTTCTTGTTATGGCATTGGTATAAGTTGATAAATACACTGTACGTATATTTCATTTCTCTGCCTTTTTACTCATGTTTATGGGATAAAAATCACTGTTATTGTGTTAGAAGTGTATTAATGGTGCAAGTCTGGCTATGTGATGGTTATGCAATTACAGCAGACAGGAATTTATCTTAAAATTGACCTTATGTTTTAAGAAGTTAGGGTAGCTGCCCTACATTTAGATGCAAAGGTTTTTATACGGACTGCCTGTCCCTTATATTGTATTGTTTGCTTTCCTGTATTTACCTAGAGCTTGCTTAATCATATTGTGCAATTAGCAAGCACATATCATGCTGTTTAATCTAGTAAGCACCAATGAATGTGTAAACAGCTAATAATTCCCCTCTATCTTTTTCTTCTCGCTCACTCCCCTCTAGACAAGCTGTCTCACTTCTGTGACTTCCAAGGGACGAGAAACTTATTACTATCGGGAAGTGTCTGGGATAGTTTAAAATATCTGTAGCTGTTTAACGGCTAGCTCCTTTCCAGCATTTTTGCTTGTAGGTGGCTTTCTTAAGTTTCAGCATTGCTTGCTATTACATATTTACTGTATAATTCTCTACTGTTTGTATTAGCAAAATCTGCTCTGGGCAAGCACATTACCGAGTGGTCTAGTCCAAAACCTAACTAGAAATAAAAGAAATAAAAACCAAATAACTAAGTCACTTTACTTAGATCCTATGTAGTGCATACTTAGCTCCTATGTATTGCATTTTGTCTATTTGTAGCTTATCCTGTCCCATCTCCTGATTTAAACCATTACCTTCTTTTCTGAACTTGCCCACTGTTTTTATTCAGTACAAATCCCAGGTTTTCCCTTCCTCTGTTACTGTAATCTGGCTTTGTGCCTGTAAAACTCCTACGGCCTGACTGATCATTTTTTTTTCTGATACATTCTGCTGCAGGGTCGGCCCCACTCTGTTCACCCTCGCTTTGCTCAGGCTCACTTCGCAACCCTACCTTAAATTCCCACCCACCCCCACATATCGTACAGTTATTTTTGCCTTCTTGTCTCCTCCCGCCTTATTGACCAATCACACTACATACTTGCACTCTCACCTCTTACCTCCCACCATTCATTTCACTCCCCCTACCCATAACACATAGTACACACTCTCCAACCCTCCCCTTCATTTCCCTTACCTACACTCCCACATTAAACACTATTATTCTAATCACATCCTTCTAAATTCCCCTCTACACCAACCACTCAAATCATGCTTACAAATGTAATAATCACTGCATTTCTCTTACTACTTTCTCTCCTTACATTGTACCATTTTAACACTCAATATGCCAGACCAACATCTACCTCCTCCTCCTGTACTAATTACACACACTCTGATACTTCTTTCTCTAACATGTCTCCCTCTTTTGTACAATACTACCATCTCTCACTGCTTCTGCTACAAAGTACTCCAAATAGCCCCCCCCTGTAAACTTAGACTTAAATTGTCACACATTTATAATAAACACTACTCACGCAAATTCAACTTACCACAAACATTACTGCTACTAGCTCGTGATATCCACCCTCACCCCGGCCCTACTCCAATACACCTAACCCCATCCCAACAACTCACCCCTCCTACCCAGCTTTCCAATATTCCCTCATCCTTCCCCTCCACCCATTCTATCAAACACTTATCCATTATGGCAATAAACATTCAAAGCCTTACTAACAAAATTACTGACCTGCATGCATGGATCTCCCAGTATGCCCCCCCCACTTACTTATTCTTTCTGAAACCTGGTTAAAACCCCACATATCCAACTCTGAAATTCTTCCCCCTGGGTATAGCATAAATCATATAGACAGAACCACTAAAAAGGTGGTGGTGTAGCAATTCTTTACTCTCAACACCTCACCCTTTCCCCCATTACCATTGATCTACCTGATTTTCACCCAGCAGAAATACTCATACTAAATTACCACCTAAACAACCACAAAAAAATTGCCATTGTTGCCATTTACATTCCTCCAGGTAAGAATATCCAAATACTAGAAAATATTCTTTCCTGGCTATCTCAAAACCTACCCTATGAAACTTTACTTCTTGGAGATGTGAACATAGACTGGCAATCCCTTAAATCCCCGTCACTTGCCCAAAGCATCAACCTGTTTGGCTTCTCCCAACTTATCTCCACCCCCCACTAGAGTCTCCAAACACTCCAATCAGGCAAAACAATTGACGGGATCCTCTGTAACAACTCCCAACACTATCACAACCCTACCACACTAACTGATTCACTTAGTGACCATCCATCCATTAGCACAGAGAGATACCCACTCCTACAACAGAAACCACATCTATATAAAGTCTGTCGTAAACTCAAAGATTTCAACCCCACCTCTCTCAACACTAGTCTCTCTGCTATTAACTGGTCCTTCCTATACTCCCTTCCTCTTGAGGAAGCTGTACTCAAATTCAACCGCATCTTTCTAAATACCCTTGACACATTGGCCCCCTAACACTAAATTAGAATAAAATCAAACTTTGCCCCATGGCTCAGTAAAGGCACCTGCAAACTAATGCACAGATGAGATAATGCTTGGAAAATTTAGTTAAAAATAAATCTTCCATTCACCTCCAAGTATTTAAAGAACTTAGGAATCTGGTCAAAAAAGAAATCTATAAAGATAAAAAGTTGTTTCATGCTAAGTCACAAACCTCCACTCATTCATTCTGATGAAGTCTAAGGACAAAATCGCAAGTTATTGTTTTGTGGGGTTAAATAAATCATTTTGGTTCACTGACCTGAAAAGGCATTTTGTTTGCTGGTTCTGCAAGTGATTTGGTTTGTAGTGATTTTGGTACTATTTCCAAGCACTTTTTCCTTCTCAAACCTCCACTCATTCTAATCCTAAAAATTTCTGGAAAAATATCAACTTCATCCTACATCCTGGTAAACCACAAACCCCCAATCCTTACCCAAACCTTTCTGACCATGAGACTGCCTCTCTCCTTAACCAATTCTTTTTAGACTCTATCAGCAAACTAACCAACACAGGCCAAAATCCCACCCAAAATTTATCCCACAACCTTATATCTCATACTATTAACAACAACAATAGTCTCAACTTAAATCCTATCTCTACATCCTATATAAAATATCTACTCCTCAAACTTAAACCATGTTCTCCCTCTGCCGACCCCCCCCCCCACTTCCTCAAGCTTGCTGCAACATCCATCGCCTATCCAGTCTCTATACTCATTAACCATTCTATAAAAGAAACCACTGTACCTAAACTTTGGAAATCCTTTTCATTATTTCCCTTCACAAAGGAGGCAACCCAAATGATCCCACTAATTACCGATGAATTGCTATACTCTCTCCACTATCCAAAATATTAGAAAAGTGTATTCACAATCAATTTCTTAGTTACTTCCTACAAAACAACCTTCTCTCCCCCACCCAACATGGTTTCTAACCTCACCATAGCACCTCTACAGCCCTGTTTTCCTTCACCCATGTCATTGCTGAATCTAGAAACAGTAATAACTTAGTCTCTTGTCTAGTCCTTGACTTATCTAAAGCATTTGACAAGGTATTCCATTCCAAACTTCTGACCAAACGATCTAACCTCAACCTATCCAGCTCTGCTCTCTCATGGTTCTATAGTTACCTTACCAACTGACTACAGTCAGTTAAATGGCAATCCTCCTGCTCTCCTTTCTTACCTATACAAACTGGTGTGCCCCAGGGTTCCATTTTTGGACCTCTTCTCTTTAACATCTTTACCAATGACCTTTACGTCTCAACCTCCCTCTCTAGCCTCATTCAGTATGCTGGTGATTCCATCCTTATCACATCTGCTAATTCCATCACACTTCTCCAAACACACTCACAGCAATCCTTCCATCTCATAGAAATTTGTCTAAAATCAATCAGCTTATCCTGAATCCCAAAAAAACAAAGCTACTTCTCTATCACCCAAAAAATAAGGACCACCTCAAGGCTAATCTTTCCATCTTCTCTCTAAATAACACAATACTCAATGTAGACAATCCCACAAAATTGCTTGGCATGACTATTGATGACCAGTTAAAATTGACTTACACATTCACCATGCAATACAAAAAACTAATCAAAAACTTGGCTTGTTATACCATAACTCAAAATTCCTCTCTGTTGTTTCTAGACAATCACTTGCCCAAGCCTACCTCCTCCCTAATCTTCAATCCTGTTTACTCGCTAGACTTGAGCAGACCTACAACAAAATTGCCAAATTTGCAGTTAACTTCCCCAACTCAACCCACCACTGCCTAACCCTCCATAAGGTTCAATGGCTTGAATTCTCCCACCATTTATAACTGTCCCAATTACAGCTAACCCACTGTATACTTAACAAACCTACTTCCTGCCCCTCCCACTCAAATCTTTTAACACACTATTCCCCCTTTCGCCCACTCCGTAGCTCTGAGAAATTTCTTCTAGAAACATTTAAATCTAAATTGAACATAGGAAATCTTCTATATAAATCTTCCATCTCAAAAATCTGGAACAGCCTACCCTCTAACCTACGAAACATTACTCAAGCTACAACTTTTAAAAAAGAACTAACATTATTCTTCCAAACTAACTGGATATGCTCATGCCAGGATCCCACCTGATCATCCTACTCCTGCCCCTTAAATACTGTATCATAATTATATTTAACTAACCTCTCAATTTCCTAGCTGGTTACTGCATAACCTTTTGGTACTATGTATAACTATCTTATATTACCTAACAACTCTTCCAAGTTCTGTAAGGTAATTGTGTTTCAACCATAGTATGTTTATTCCTGACTGAGCCATGTTAATTTTTTATTCTTGTATTAACATGCTGTTTACTTATTCTTGCATTACTTTTTATACATCTGTTACTGGAGCTTTTCTCCTCAGGTCTACACTGAAAATGGCCTATAACTGCTCAGTTGGACCAACCAGATTAACAAATGTCAAATAAATAAATACATAAATAAATTAACAGCTCAGAGCTTTTGTCTTTTGTGCTAAGTGGCAGACCAGTTAATGAGGGGCAGGACATAAAAGTAAGCAAAATCAGAGATATTCTGCAAAACTGGAAGCATAAGAAGCAAAATGCTCTAAAGTTAACAGAATATATAATTTCCAAGCAAGAAAAACTATGAAACTTTTAATGACTGGCATTACTTACTGTTTGTAATCAGAGATTGGTCAAGAATGAGGGTCTGGTAGTTAGTGCAGAGGATTAAGGCTCTAGGTGCTGGATTCAAGGATATTTTTAAGTCTTACTGCCTTAATTTGTCTGCTGTGTGACTTTGAGCAAGTCACTTAACCAGACAGTTCTCCAGGGTTGCCCTGCCATAGAATTAGCCAAGAAATGATAATGTGTATTTTCTGTTCTTAAAAGAAAAGAGTCCTGATACCTGATTTTAGGAGGAGAAGAAACAAGTGGTCCTTCAGACAGGTCTTGTATAAGGAGGAGAACAGGTTATCCATTGGATATGTCTTGTAAAGTCCATTGTTTGTCTTCTTCTATGTGGGGATGCACATGTACTGAGACATGGCCATCATTATCCTCCTAGTAAGGGGGAACTGATATATTGTGCTTATGCATCTCTCCGTGGTTACCTTCCCTAGGACTGCGGCCTGCTAATGAAGCCTGCATCAATGGTACAGCAGTCAGGACTTTAGTTCTGCACAACAAAGATGGCACAGAAAAGAGATTCTTCACTTATCTTATACACATGATCTCATTGCAGATAGTGTAGATATTGTGAAAAGAGGGTTTACATTTTTAGAAATTTGCATAATAAACTGAGCAATCAACTTTTTCTTAAGTTTTAACCGAATTAATCAGTTTGTTGGTTGGTTAACAAATAGTGCTTGTAAATGGAAATGGTTAGTTTGGTAAACGAGGCAGTATGTGAAAGGAGAAAGGGGTGTTTTATAATGACAGACTGCATGCAATCAGGAGAGAAATGTGCTGAAGGATATGGATATTAAGCATATTAAAATGCTGGTAAACTCAGATTACGTGAAAGCTAGATTAAGTGGGTATGACAGGGTAGGGTAGAAGAATTTGTGTATACATTAACAAAGTTAATGGGGATCAAAACAGCAGTAAAGTGCAGTGAGTGGGAATCTTGAGTACTCTAAGAATTGTTAATAAGTTCATAAAATGAAGCAAATGGGAGTAATGCTAACAGGAGGATGCAAGTGTGCCGAATGACATAAGGGTGTAGCTTCATCAAGATAGCAAGAGTCTGAGCTGCATGTTGATGTTCTGAACTGGGCAACTTCTGAAGCAAATTTAAATAGTTTTAAATCTATAAGAAGAATGAAGAAAATGCTCATTACTTACTTTTATCTCAAAGAATGGTGACGTCCTGTGAGAGTAGCCCCTTTTTTGAAGCAGACTTTCAGCCATATGATGCTTTCCCTTATTGATATAGTAGCAGGGACTTCTCTATGAAGTTAGATTCCTTAGACAGATGTAGCAGTTTGGCCTACTTAAAATAAGTACTGCAGTCATTAGAAGGACTGATTATATATGCTTGTAGATTACTTGTATTACAGAATGAAAGCTGTGGTCATTCTTGGGAAATAATGCCCATTATCAGATATAATGAAATGGACGGCCACAGTGGTGCAGCGGTTAGCGTTGCCGCCTCACAGCAAGAGGTTCTCCAGTTCGATCATCGGCTGGGGTGCCTTCTGTGCGGAGTCTGCATGTCCTCCCTGTGGTCGCGTGGATTTCCTCTGGGTGCTCCGGTTTCCTCCCACATCACAAAGACATGCTGTAGGTGGATTGGACACTCTAAATTGGCTGTGTGTGTGTGCCTTCCTGTGGAAAGATGGGTGCCAGGCTAGCAATTTGGCACCATAAAACTCCACTACCAATCATGAACGGACAGGTGATTCTGCTGAATAATCTGATGGTGTCGATCTTTACTTAATCCTTGACTGTGTGTTCGGTTCTGCATCTTGGAACCGACTCAACCCTTATTCCAGCTTGTGCCTTCCAAAAAACTGTCGAGCTCAGCTTTACCCATAATGGTCCTCTCAGTATTATTTCAGATCTCTTCTGCTGCTTCTAATGGGAGAAGCGTTTTTTCCTGTCAGCTCTCGAGCTAAATCATTTCTTAAAACTGTGTTTTTCGTCCAAAATATTTATTAGTTACTTCTCTGTCTCTATTTCACTTACCGTACTCCTCCCTAAGCTCCTTCTTTAACACTTTTAGTATTATTCTTCCACTGCCATTGTTAGTAGTCCCTCCTTCTTTCTCTTTCTCTTTCTACCTCAGTGGTAAACTTTACGTACCATAGTTGGTACTTTCTTCTACCTACTCTTACTATTTACCTTTTTGGTAAACCTTCAGTACTATTGTTGATACTTTCTTCTGACTAACTTAAAAAAAAAGTCTTAAACTTATAGGTTCATAGGTGTGTACTAAGCTAAAGGCCCTGGAGCCTTTACAAGCCTAGCCCATAGGATTACCCTGGCATCGTGGCACCCAACCTTAGTTTTCAGTCCCTCTGTCAAGTAGAGCCACTGGAGTGATCTCCGGGGTGAATTTTCTATTTGCCATCCACTCATCAAGATTTCTCTTGAAGAGTGCCAGTGAGGCGCTCCACTTGACATGTATGGGAAGTTTGTACCATAGCATGGGCAGTCTCTGGGTTATAAACCTGTCCCTCCAGCTTGTTCTGTTGATTGTGATAATGAGGTTGAGGTCTCTGGAGTGTGTAGTGTGGAGTGATTGGGATTTCTTTAGATGTAGCATTTCTAACAGAGCTGGGTCAGACATGGCTTTGTAAGTCAAGCAAAGATCGTCTCTACGCAGGCGATATGAGACAGAGAACAGCTGAAGTTTTTTGAGTCTGTCCATATAGGACAAGTGTTTAAGGCCTAAGATCCTCTTTGTGAGGTATTTTTGCAGCCTCTCCAGTTGTTATACGTGAGGTACATGCCAAATGGGGCATTGTACTCGATAATTGGCCTAATAAGGGAAGGGTACAGGGAGATAATGACCTCTTTCTTCCTGTATGCAAAACCCTTAGTAATGAGATGTGCCACATAGAAGGACTTTCTGACCACAGTGGCAATGTAGTGGTCAAAAGAGAGGTTGCTGTTAACCTGTGTTCCCAGATCTCTTATGACACCTTATGTGTTCAGTGGACTACCATCAATGTGATAATTCATGGGAACCGGGATTTTCCCAAAGGGGATGACACATTTTTTGGCATTGAGCTTAAGGCCATAGTTCTGACACCAGTCATTGGTCTCAGTGAGGCCTTTCTTTAGGATGTCAGCATCACTTGGGGATTTAATTATGACTCCCAACTTGCAATCGTCTGCGAAATTTGTCAGCCAGAGTCCCTTTGTGTTGGCCTGAACTTCAAAGAAGTAGATACCAAACAGGAGAGGACCCAGGACTGAACCCTGTGGGACTCCACTCATGACTGGTCGATATTCTAACTTGCAGTCCGCTACCTTCACACTGTGGGTTCTATCTGTGAGCCAGTTTGCAACCCACCTAGTGATATAAGGATTGTTGCCTAGCTTAGTGAGTTTTTCTATGTTTCCTGAGTGGGGAATGGTATCAAAGGCCTTGGCCAGATCAAGATAGGCTGTATGAACCACCTTGTCTTCATTCACAGCTCTGGTGACTGACTCAAAGAAGTCGACCAGGTTGAACAGGCATGATCTACCTTTCACAAAACCAAACTGTGTGGGATCCAGAGTTTGGAGGTTTCCTATATCTTTGTTTATTAGGTCCATGATGATGCGTTCCATAGCTTTGCATATAAGACTTGTCAGGCTAATGGGGCGATAGTTCCCAGGGTCTGTAGTCGTTCCTCCTTTGTGGAGAGTGATGACTGTAGCAGTGCACCATTCAGTAGTGACAAAGCCTGAGGTGAGGCTGTGATTGAACAGGGCACACAGGTGAGGTGCCAGTTCACTCTGTAGTTCATGTAGAACTCAGCCAGGGATATTGTCAGGTCCCCTAGAAGCTGTATTCTTGGCCTTGGATAGTGCTGTTTTAACCTGTGCAGCAGTAATACTGGGTGCCTGGCAATCTTCTGGTATTGTGATTGGTCCTTTGGTGGGGGAGAGAGGGGTAAAGTTGGCACTGAATCTGTCAGCCAGTATACTAGCAATATCTGTTGGCTCAGTATAGGAGGTGCCATTGTGCAAGAGCTCCGAGCAAATCTGGGTATTGCCATGGAGATTCTTTACATAACTATAGAAGGCCTTGTGGTTGTCTTTACTATCTGCTGCAATTCTGTTTTCATAGCTAGCTTTAGAGGATTTGATAAGGGATCTCAACTTTTTGTTGAGGCTGATAAGGGAGTTTGTCCAGTCTTGAGACTTCACCTTATTTCTTATCAGTTTCCTCCTTCTGTTGTAGAGTTTGTGTATGGCAGGAGACCACCAGATTGGCTTCCTTTTTTTGGAGGATTGTGTCTTGGTTATATTGGTATGGCGAGATCCATGCATTTGTGTACGTGTTCGTACAGGGCATTAGTGTATGATTTGGCGGTCATGCAGCTGTACTCCAATTGCATGGGTGCCGTGAAGTTAGCCACCTCTGTTTTTAGGAGCCTAAAGTTAGCTTTGGAGAAGTTTTTCATGGTGGTTACCTTTGTGGGGGGGGGGGGTGGATTTCCAAGGTGATTAGTTTGTGGTCGGATCTAACCAGGGAGGAGTTGACTATTGGTACAGAGCAATGGCCACCCATGTTAGTAATGACCAGGTCAAGGATGTTGCTACCTCCAGTGGGGGTAAGAATGAGCTGATCCAGGGCACTGGAATTAATGAATTCCAGGAAACGTTGGGCAAGTGTATTGGTACATGAGTAGTTTTCCCAGGTAATTGAGGGGTAGTTGAAGTTGCCCAGTATGAGAGTGTTAGGTTGACCCTAATATTCTCCAGGGTGCTTAGGAATGTGGAGTGTGAGTCTTGGGTCATGGTTGGGGACCTAAAGCAGGCTACGACCTGAATCACTGTCTTACCCAATGTTAGCTACACCTGAAGTATCTCTGATGTGTCATGTTGGGCTACCAGTCTGGAGGTGTGCGCATCCTTTATGGAAATACCACCGCCTTTGGAGCTTTGGCCCAAGTTCTGGGGCCGGAAGGTATGGAATGAGTTATAGCCTGGTAGTGCAGGGGTGCTATCTGCTGCCTTGAACCAGGTCTCTGTTACAGCACAAATGTCAATGTTCTCCATTTTAAGGGGTGCTTCGAGCGAGTGCATTTTGAGATTTAGACTTCTAGCATTGAGGAGCATGACCCTCAGACTGCATTTGTCTATAGTTGTTTGCAACACTGCCTAAAAAAGGCACTATAGGGGTGGCAGGGGCCTTGGCCAGTATCCGAAGCCCAGGGGTGACAGATGCAGGCCATCTCTGGCAAAGCATCTAGGTCTGTCAGTCATGTCATCCCAGGCAGACAGATACTGGATCCCCTTAGAATGACACCAGAAACTTAACCAGCTGTTGAAATCAATCATTTTCTTGCTTGTACTGTGGCATCATTCTGGGTGATGGTAGGAGGCTGCTCAGGGCTAGGCTCATACTCCTCTGGGCTACATAATCCGAGAGATCCTCCATGTCTCTTTTCATGTAGTTCAGGGAGGTAAGTCTCAGGTCATTTACACCCACATGTACAATGACAGACTCATATTTGTACCTGTTGTTGAGGGACCTGAGTGCATGCGTTGTGTGGTGGATCCTGGCACCTGCAGGCAGCTGACTGTTACTTTCTCCTTATTCAACCTAGTGAGTGGGATATCAGTGTGCCTCACTATTGAGTCACATTTGCCTAATGTGTTGAGCATGCTGTTTTGCTTTAGGGGCTTTGGTTGAGTGGCACACTGTTTAGGAGACTTATGTGTCTCATGATTAGTGTTGTGTTGTGGTGATCGAGTGTGTTTCTGCCTTGGAGGTCTCTCCTCTTTGTGTAGATTTTTATTGAGAGCCTCCATGAAGGTGGGTGTGTGGTCTGTGTTTTTATGTGAAGGCAGTGCTGGTGTGTGTTCTGGAGAGCTATGTGTTCCATGTGGTGTGGTGCAAGTGTTGACCTTCTCCTCTTGACCAGCTATTCCGGTCTTGGCTGCAGAGTGCATGGCTTCCAGTTTGGATATATAAGTGCATCTCTCGCAAGTCTGAGTGTTGGGAGGTAAGAGGATAGGGTTGTCAGTGTACATGAGGCAGTTGCTACATTGCCTCAAGATGCCCAAGCTCACCAGGCTAATAGGAGAAAGCACAGGGAACTTTAGAGATGCCTGGAGGGGTGGCCATTAATAATAAGTACTAGAGCTGTTTCCTTGTAGAATGTTTAGTGCTGGTAGCACTGTTGTGTGCTACAATAACTGCTACAAGAAGTCTGGTAAAGTGCTAGACTAATAAGCTAGTAAAAATAAAAGTGCAGGAGAGCAGAGAACTAGCAGATCTAAAGGAAAAACTGAAGAGCCCCTCTCAGAAGCTTACCAAAAGTACTGGATACAGAAAATCTGTATCTGGACTACACTAGTTGCAGGAAAGGCAGGAAACAGTTTTTTTTTTTTTTTTTTTAGTAGAAAGTGAAGAGACAGAAGATAATGAGATAATTCAACATGCAGAAGCTAAAGGGTGGGCCTTTGCTAAGTTCTCACTATTAACAGTAGAATGAGCTGATGTAATGTGACTGGGGGGAGTGTACCGTTCATATGTTTATACTAGGCTATCTGCCCTAAGGCATTTATAAGCCTATCCCAAAGTTTTGTGGCTTACACCACCCCTTATATGAAAAAATACTGTGCCCATTAGTTTGTTGTGCCTCTGTCCAGCCGTGACACAGAGATGATTCCCGGGGTAAACCTACGATCTCCCATCCACAGGTCAAGATTTCTCTTGAACAGAGCCAGCGAGGTGCTCTGCCTCACATGGACCGGGATTTTATTCCACAGCATAGGGAGTCTCTGAGTGATAAATCTATCCCTCCAGCACGTCCTATTTATATCCGTGCTAAGGTTTAAGTCGCTTGCTCTAGTGGTTTTGGTGGATTTGGATTTTTTGAGGTGGAGCATGTCCATTAATTCCGGGTTGGACATGGCCTTGTATGTCAGGCATATGTCACCTCTGAGCAGATGGTATGCGACTGAATAGAGCTGGAGTTTCTTCAATCTGGCAGCATATGACAGATTTTGGAGTCCCTTTATCCTTTTGGTGAGGAACTTTTGGGGTCTCTCCAATTGCTGCAGATGTCGGGTGAGATACATCCCAAATGGGGCAGTGTACTCGATCATTGGTCTGATAAGTGAAGAGTACAGGGGAACAATGACCTCACTAGATCTGGATGTGAATCCCTTCATGATCAGGTGGGCAATGTAGAAGGTCTTTCTAACCACTTTAGCAACGTGAGTGTCAAAAGAAAGGCCACTGTCAACCTGGGTCCCCAGGTCCCTGATAACCTCTTCTGTGCTTAGGGGATTGCCGCCTATATGGTAACTTGGGGTTACCTTGTTTTTCCCGAAGGGTATGACTATACATTTTTTGGCGTTTAACTTCAGGACATGGCTCTGGCACCAGCTATCTGTTTCTGTGAGTCCCTTCTGAAGGATATCCGTGTCCGATGCACTTTCCACTATGGCGCCCAGTTTGCAGTTGTCTGCAAACTTTGTCAGCCAAAGTCCTCTCATGTTGGCCTGTACTTCTGAGAAGTAGATGCCGAACAATAGGGGGCCAAGGACCGAGCCCTGTGGGACACCACTTGTGACCGTCTTGGAGTCTGACATAGTGCCAGCAACTCTAACCCTGTGGGTTCTGTCCTTAAGCCAGTTTGCAACCCATCTTGTGACATATGGGTTTACATTTAAGCTGGTAAGTTTTTCTACAATACCCGAGTGGGGTATTGTGTCGAAAGCCTTTGCAAGGTCAAGGTAGGCTATATGGACTGCCTTTCCCTCATCAATGGCCTTGGTGACTGTTTCAAAGAAGTCGACCAAGTTCAAAAGGCATGATCTGCCCTTGACGAAGCCAAACTGGGTTGGGTCCAGTGTCTGCAAGTCCCCTATATCTTTGTTTATGAGCTCCATTATAATCCTCTCCATAGCTTTGCAGACTAGACTTGTTAAGCTTATGGAGCGGTAATTACCAGGGTCCGTAGAGGCACCGCCTTTGTGGAGTGGGACCACAGTTGCCGTACGCCACTCCTTGGGCACGTATCCTGTTTTAAGGCTGAGATTAAACAGCTGCCTTATGTGTGGGTTTAATTCCTCATTTAGCTCGTGTAGCACACAGCCGGGGACACCATCCGGTCCTATTGATGCTGTGATTTTAGCTTTAGAGAGAGCAGCTTTCACCTGCGCATTTGAGATGTCTGGGAGGCTACACTCCGCTGGGATAGTTATCTCTCCTTTAGGGGTGGGGGTTGAAGTTTGCACTGAACCTGTCTGCCAGTATGTTGGCAATGTCTGTGGGTTCAGTGATTTTTGTATCATTTTGGACTAATTCTGAGCATATCTGGGAGTTTCCACCCAGGTTCCTAACATAGCTGAAAAAGGGCTTATGATTGTCCTTTGAATCCATGGCAATTTTTCTCTCAAAATTGGCCTTAGTTGATTTTATGAGTGCTCGTATTTTTTACTAATAATGATCAGGGTGACTTCCCTTTTATGGATTTTGTTCTATCATGTAATAGCTTTCTCCTCTTATTGTAAAGTTTGTTAATGGCTGGGGTCCACCAGACTGGACGTTTGCCCTTTGTGGAAAGAGTCTTGGTTTTATTTGGGATTGCCTGATCCATGCAGTCCTGGAGGTGTTCATAGAAGGCATTTGTAAGGGCTTCCGCAGCTTGGGTTGTGGTTTCCACTGGCTCAGGGGCCTTGAAGGATACCACACCAGTCTTGAGTAGTGTGAAGTTTGCTTTAGAAGTTCTTCACTGTGGTCTTTTTGTTTGGGGTGGGGCGGGATGTGGATTTCCAGTGAGATTAGTTTATGATCAGATCTCACCAATGAGGATATACTTCCGGTGTGGAGCATTTTGTCCCCATGTTTGTGATAATGAGATCTAGTATATTTTCTCCTCTCATGGGAACAGTGACTAGCTGTTCCATGGCATTTGAATTTATGAACTCCAGGAACCGTTGGGCTAGAAAGTTAGGGCTTGAGTAATGTTCCCAGTCAATATTCGGGTAGTTGAAGTCACCCAATATGATGGTGTTTGGAGATACATTTATACCCTCCAGTGTCTTCAGGAAGGCTGTGGGGGTTCCTGAGTTTGAGAGGGTGGTCTGTAGCATGCTGCAATTTGTAGAGCAGTTTTGCCTATGGTTAGTTGCACCTGGATGGTTTCCGAAGCTTCGTGCATTGCCACCAACCTGGAGGTGTGGGTATCCTTTATGAATATGGATACACCCCCTCCTTTTGTGGTGTGGTCCGGGTTTTGGGGCCGGAACGCATGATATGAGGTAAAACCTAATAGTGCCGGGGTGCTCTCAGGAGCCTTGAACCAGGTTTCAGTTACAGCACAGACATCGATGTTCTCCATACTGAGAAGGGCCTCGAGTGCATGCATTTTGAGATTTAGACTTCTGGCATTGAGCAGCATTACCCTCAGTTTCTTCCCATTTTTGTTTTCTAGGGTGGTAGGTTTAGAATTTGAGCCTTGCCTAAAAAGGCATTATGGGGTGGCAAGAGCCTTAGCCAATATCCGGAATCCCAGGGGTGACAGGTGCAAGCCGTCCCTTGCGAAGCAGCGTGGCTTGTCAAGCATGTAATCCCAGGCAGACAGACACTGGATCCCCTTTGAATGACACCAGACATTAAGCCAATTGTTAAAGCTGATCATCTTGTCTCTATATTGTGGCATCATTCTTGGTGAAGGAAGGATACTGCTCAGGGTCAGGGTCATACCTGCCTGGGCTACATAATCAGAGAGCGCCTCTATGTCTCTTTTCATGTAGTCCAGGGAGGTACGTCTCAG